>NC_069500.1:1330096935-1330150988 GCF_027579735.1 Bombina bombina | reverse complement strand
TGTTTACTTCACAAAAGACTGGCAGCTGTGCCAGATGTTCAAGCATTTGTTCAGGCTCTGGTTAGGATCAAGCCTGTTTACAGACCTTTGACTCCTCCCTGGAGTCTAAATCTAGTACTTTCAGTTCTTCAAGGGGTTCCGTTTGAACCCTTACATTCCGTAGATATTAAGTTATTATCTTGAAAAGTTTTGTTTTTGGTTGCAATTTCTTCTGCTAGAAGAGTTTCAGAGTTATCTGCTCTGCAGTGTTCTCCGCCCTATCTGGTGTTCCATGCAGATAAGGTGGTTTTGCGTACTAAGCCTGGTTTTCTTTCGAAAGTTGTTTCCAACAAAAATATTAACCAGGAGATAGTTGTACCTTCTTTGTGTCCGAATCCAGTTTCAAAGAAGGAACGTTTGTTACACAATTTGGACGTAGTCTGTGCTCTAAAATTCTATTTAGAGGCTACTAAAGATTTCAGACAAACATCTTCCTTGTTTGTTGTTTATTCTGGTAAAAGGAGAGGTCAAAAAGCGAATTCTACCTCTTTCCTTTTGGCTTAAAAGCATTATCCGATTGGCTTATGAGACTGCCGGACGGCAGCCTCCTGAAAGAATCACAGCTCACTCCACTAGGGCTGTGGCTTCCACATGGGCCTTCAAGAACGAGGCTTCTGTTGACCAGATATGTAAGGCAGCGACTTGGTCTTCACTGCACACTTTTGCCAAATTTTACAAATTTGATACTTTTGCTTCTTCGGAGGCTATTTTTGGGAGAAAGGTTTTGCAAGCCGTGGTGCCTTCCATTTAGGTGACCTGATTTGCTCCCTCCCTTCATCCGTGTCCTAAAGCTTTGGTATTGGTTCCCACAAGTAAGGATGACGCCGTGGACCGGACACACCAATGTTGGAGAAAACAGAATTTATGCTTACCTGATAAATTACTTTCTCCAACGGTGTGTCCGGTCCACGGCCCGCCCTGGTTTTTTAACCAGGTCTGATGAATTATTTTCTCTAACTACAGTCACCACGGTATCATATGGTTTCTCCTATATATATTTCCTCCTGTCCGTCGGTCGAATGACTGGGGTGGGTGGAGCCTAGGAGGGATCATGTGACCAGCTTTGCTGGGACTCTTTGCCATTTCCTGTTGGGGAAGAGAATATCCCACAAGTAAGGATGACGCCGTGGACCGGACACACCGTTGGAGAAAGTAATTTATCAGGTAAGCATAAATTCTGTTTTTTAGATCCAATGGATAAAAAATTAGAGGGTTACCTTAAGAAAATGTTTATTCAACAAGGTTTTATCCTACAGCCCCTTGCATGCATTGCTCCTGTCACTGCTGCTGCGGCGTTCTGCTTTGAGTCTCTGGAAGATGCTTTACAGGTAGCGACTCCATTGGATGACATACTTGACAAGCTTAGAGCACTTAAGCTAGCCAATTCTTTTGTTTCTGATGCCATTGTTCATTTGACTAAACTAACGGCTAAGAATTCTGGTTTTGCTATCTAGGCGCACAGAGCGCTATGGCTTAAATCATGGTCAGCTGACGTTACTTCAAAGTCTAAGCTGCTTAACATTCCCTTCAAGGGGCAGACACTATTCGGGCCTGGTTTGAAGGAGATTATTGCTGATATCACTGGAGGAAAAGGTCATGCCCTTCCTCAGGACAGGTCCAAATCAAGGGCCAAACAGTCTAATTTTCGTGCCTTTCGAAACTTCAAGGCAGGTGCGGCATCAACTTCCTCTACTGCACAACAAGAGGGAACTTTTGCTCAGTCCAAGACGGTCTGGAGACCTAACCAGACCTGGAACAAGGGTAAGCAGGCCAAAAAGCCTGCTGCTGCCTCTAAGACAGCATGAAGGAACGGCCCCCTATCCGATAACGGATCTAGTAGGGGGCAGACTTTCACTCTTCGCTCAGGCGTGGGCAAGAGATGTCCAGGATCCCTGGGCGTTGGAAATTATATCTCAGGGATATCTTCTGGTCTTCAAAGCTTCCCCCCCAAAAGGGAGATTTCACCTTTCACAATTATCTGCAAACCAGATAAAGAGAGCGGCATTCTTACATTGTGTACAAGACCTCCTAGGTATGGGAGTGATCCATCCAGTTCCAAAGGAGGAACAGGAACAGGGATTTCTTTCATGTAATTAGCAAGAGTCCATGAGCTAGTGACGTATGGGATATACATTCCTACCAGGAGGGGCAAAGTTTCCCAAACCTCAAAATGCCTATAAATACACCCCTCACCACACCCACAATTCAGTTTTACAAACTTTGCCTCCCATGGAGGTGGTGAAGTAAGTTTGTGCTATATTCTACGTTGATATGCGCTTCGCAGCAGGCTGGAGCCCGGTTTTCCTCTGAGTGCAGTGGATGTCAGAGGGATGTAAAGAGAGCATTGCCTATTTGAATACAATGGTCTTCCTCTAGGGGATCTATTTCATAGGTTCTCTGTTATCGGTCGTAGAGATTCATCTCTTACCTCCCTTTTCAGATCGACGATATACTCTTATATACCATTACCTCTACTGATTCTCGTTTCAGTACTGGTTTGGCTGTCTACTATATGTAGATGAGTGTCTTAGGGTAAGTAAGTCTTATTTTTTATGACACTCTAAGCTATGGTTGGGCACTTTATATGTAAAGTTTTAAATATATGTGTTTAAACTTATATTTGCCATGATTCAGGATAATCAATATTCCTTATTTCAGACAGTCAGTTTCATTATTTGGGATAATGCATATGAAATATTTTTTTCTTTCCTTAAAAGAATTTTTTCAATTGACTTTTTTTCCCTGTGGGCTGTTAGGCTTGCGGGGGCTGAAAATGCTTCAATTTATTGCGTCATTTTTGGCGTGGACTTTTTTGGCGCAAAAAAATGTTGTCATTTCCGGCGCCCTAATTGACGCCGGAAGTTTGTGTATGGTTGCGTCATTTTGACGTTTAGACGTTTTTTTGCGCCAAAATTGTGGGCGTCGTTTTATTCGACGTCACAGGATGTGGCGTCATATTTGGCGCCAAAAAATATAGGCGTTGTACTTGGCGCCAATAATGTTCGATCTTCTCTGACTTGGTGGTTGGATTACCATCGTTTAATTCAAGGGGCCTCTTTTGTTCGTCCAACCTGTGATCTCAAAAGATGCGAGTCTTTCAGGTTGGGGAGCTGTATGGGGATCTCTGACAGCGCAGGGGGTTTGGGAATCTCAGGAGGCGAGATTACCAATCAGCATTTTGGAACTCTGGCCTCTTCTGAAGAGAGAATCGTTTATTTGTTTTCAGACAGACAATGTCACAACCGTGGCGTATGTCAATCATCGGATTATCTCAGTCGCCAGACGTTACAGCCGGGCGAATGGTCTCTTCACCCAGAGGTATTTCTTCAGATTGTTCAGATCTGGGGACTTCCTGAAATAGATCTGATGGCCTCTCATCTAAACAAGAAACTTCCCAGGTATCTGTCCAGATCCAGGGATACTCAGGCGGAAGCAGTGGACGCGTTGTCGCTTCCTTGGAATTATCATCCTGCCTATATCTTTCCGCCTCTAGTTCTTCTTCCATGAGTGATTTCCAAAATTCTAATGGAACATTCGTTTGTTCTGCTGGTGGCTCCAGCATGGCCTCACAGGTTTTGGTATGCGGATCTCATTCGGATGGACAGTTGCCAAACTTGGACACTTCCGTTAAGACCAGACCTTCTATCTCAAGGCCCATTTTTCCATCAGGATCTCAAATCATTAAATTTGAAGGTATGGAGATTGAACGCTTGATACTGAGTCATAGAGGTTTCTCTGACTCAGTAATTAATACTATGTTACAGGCTCGTAAATCTGTGTCTAGGAAGATTTATTATCGAGTCTGGAAGACTTACATTTCTTGGTGTTCTCATAAATTCTCTTGGCATTCTTTTAGAATTCCTAGAATTTTACAGTTCCTTCAGGATGGTTTGGATAAAGGTTTATCTGCAAGTTCTTTGAAAGGACAAATCTCTGCTCTTTCTATTCTTTTTCATAGAAAGATTGCTAATCTTCCTGATATTCATTGTTTTGTACAGGCTTTGGTTCGTATCAAGCCTGTCATTAAGTCAATCTCTCCTCCTTGGAGTCTTAATTTGGTTCTGAGGTCTTTACAGGCTCCTCCGTTTGAACCTATGCATTCTCTGGATATTAAATTACTTTCTTGGAAAGTATTGTTCCTTTTGGCCATCTCTTCTGCTAGAAGAGTTTCTGAGTTATCTGCTCTTTCTTGTGAATCTCATTTTCTGATTTTTCATCAGGATAAGGCGGTGTTATGGACTTCATTTCAATTTTTACCTAAGGTTGTGAATTCTAACAACATTAGTAGAGAAATTGTTGTCCCTTCATTGTGTCCTAATCCTAAGGAGATATCTTTACATTCTTTGGATGTAGTAAGAGCTTTGAAATATTATGTTGAAGTTACTAAAGATTTTAGAAAGACTTCTAGTCTATTTGTTATCTTTTCTGGTTCCAGGAAAGGTCAGAAGGCTTCTGCAATGTCTTTGGCGTCTTGGTTAAAGTCTTTGATTCATCATGCTTATATAGAGTCGGGGAAGTCCCCACCTCAAAGGATTACGGCTCATTCTACTAGGTCAGTTTCTACTTCCTGGGCTTTTAGGAATGAAGCTTCTGTTGATCAGATTTGCAAAGCAGGAACTTGGTCTTCTTTGCATACTTTTACTAAATTCTACCGTTTTGATGTTTTCTTTTCTTCTGAAGCAGTTTTTGGTAGAAAAGTACTTCAGGCAGCTGTTTCAGTTTGATTCTTCTGCTTATGATTTCAGTTTTTTTCATTTTTAAGATTAAAACTTTTGATTTGGGTTGTTGATTATTTTTCAGCGGATTTGGCTGTCTTTATTGTATCCCTCCCTCTCTAGTGACTCTTGCATGGAAGTTCCACATCTTGGGTATCTGCTATCCCATACGTCACTAGCTCATGGACTCTTGCTAATTTCATGAAAGAAAACATAATTTATGTAAGAACTTACCTGATAAATTAATTTCTTTCATATTAGCAAGAGTCCATGAGACCCACCCTTTTTTTGTGGTGGTTATGATTTTTTTGTATAAAGCACAATTATTCCAATTTCTTATTTTTGATGCTTTCGCTCCTTTCTTATCACCCCACTTCTTGGCTATTCGTTAAACTGAATTGTGGGTGTGGTGAGGGGTGTATTTATAGGCATTTTGAGGTTTGGGAAACTTTGCCCCTCCTGGTAGGAATGTATATCCCATACGTCACTAGCTCATTGCTAATATGAAAGAAATGAATTTATCAGGTAAGTTCTTACATAAATTATGTTTTTACTCAAATCTGTTTGTGGTTCCCAAAAAAGAGGGAACCTTTAGACCAGTTTTGGATCTAAAGATCTTAAACAAATTCCTCAGAGTTCCATCATTCAAGATGGAAACCATTCGTACCATCCTACCTATGATCCAGGAGGGTCAATATATGACTACAGTGGATTTAGAGGATGCTTATCTTCACATTCCGATACACAAAGATCATCATCGGTTTCTCAGGTTTGCCTTTCTAGACAGGCATTACCAGTTTGTAGCCCCAAGAATTTTTACGAAGGTTCAGGGGTCGCTTCTGGCGGTCCTAAGGCAGCGGGGCATAGCAGTGGCCCCTTATTTAGACGACATCCTGATACAGGCGTCAAACTTCCAAATTGCCAAGTCTCATAGGGACATAGTACTGGCATTTCTGAGGTCGCATGGGTGTAAAGTGAACGATTAAAAGAGTTCTCTATCCCCACTCACAAGAGTTTCCTTCCTAGGGACTCGGATAGATTCTGTGGAAATGAAAATTTACCTGACGGAGTCCAGGTTATTAAAGCCTCTAAATTCCTGCCGTGTTCTTCATTCCATTTCGTGCCCTTCGGTGGCTCAGTGCATGGAAGTAATCGGCTTAATGGTAGCGGCAACGGACATAGTGCCGTTTGCACGCCTACATCTCAGACCGCTGCAACTATGCATGCTCAGTCAGTGGAACAGGGATTACACAGATTTGTCCCCTCTACTAAATCTGGACCAAGAGACCAGGGATTCTCTTCTCTGGTGGCTATCTCGGGTCCATCTGTCCAAAGGTATGACCTTTCGCAGGCCAGATTGGACAATTGTAACGACAGATGCCAGCCTTCTAGGTTGGGGTGCAGTCTGGAACTCCCTGAAGGCTCAGGGATCGTGGACTCAGGAGGAGACACTCCTTCCAATAAATATTCTGGAACTGAGAGCGATATCAATGCTCTTCAGGCTTGGCCTCAGTTAGCAACTCTAAGGTTCATCAGATTTCAGTCGGACAACATCACGACTGTTGCTTACATCAACCATCAAGGGGGAACAAGGAGTTCCCTAGTGATGTTAGAAGTCTCAAAGATAAGTCGCTGGGCAGAGACTCACTCTTGCCACCTATCAGCTATCCATATCCCAGGTGTAGAGAAATGGGAGGCGGATTTTCTAAGTCGTCAGTCTTTTCATCCGGGGGAGTGGGAACTCCATCCGGAGGTGTTTGCTCAATTGATTCATCGTTGGGGCAAACCAGAACTGGATCTCATGGCGTCTCGCCAGAACGCCAAGCTTCCTTGTTACGGATCCAGGTCCAGGGATCCCGAGGCGACGCTGATAGATGCTCTAGCAGCGCCTTGGTCTTTCAACCTGGCTTATGTGTTTCCACCGTTTCCTCTGCTCCCTCGACTGATTGCCAAAATCAAGCAGGAGAGAGCATCAGTGATTTTGATAGCACCTGCGTGGCCACGCAGGACCTGGTATGCAGATCTAGTGGACATGTCATCCTTTCCACCGTGGACTCTGCCGTTAAGACAAGACCTTCTACTACAAGGTCCCTTCAATCATCCAAATCTAATTTCTCTGAGACTGACTGCCTGGATATTGAACGCTTGATTTTATCAAAGCGTGGCTTCTCCGAGTCAGTCATTGATACCTTAATACAGGCACGAAAGCCTGTCACCAGGAAAATTTACGATAAGATATGGCGTAAATATCTTTATTGGTGTGAATCCAAGGGTTACTCATGGAGTAGGGTCAGGATTCCCAGGATATTATCCTTTCTCCAAGAAGGTTTGGAAAAAGGATTGTCAGCTAGTTCCTTAAAGGGACAGATTTCTGCACGGTCTATTCTTTTGCACAAGCGTCTGGCGGATGTTCCAGACGTTCAGGCATTTTGTCAGGCTTTGGTTAGAATCAAGCCTGTGTTTAAACCCGTTGCTCCGCCATGGAGCTTAAATCTGGTTCTTAGGGTTCTTCAAGGAGTTCCGTTTGAACCTCTTCATTCCAGAGATATCAAACCTTTATCTGGGAAAGTTCTTTTTTTGGTAGCTATTTCCTCGGCTCGTAGAGTCTCCGAATTATCTGCCTTACAATGTGATTCTCCTTATCTGATCTTCCATACGGATAAGGTAGTCCTGCGTACCAAACCTGGGTTTTTTACCTAAGGTGGTATCTAACAAGAATATCAATCAAGAGATTGTTGTTCCATCCTTGTGTCCTAATCCTTCTTCAAAGAAGGAACGTCTATTACACAATCTGGACGTGGTTCGTGCTTTAAAGTTTTACTTACAAGCTACTAAAGACTTTCGTCAAACATCTGCTTTGTTGTCTACTCTGGACAGAGGAGAGGTCAAAAGGCTTCGGCAACCTCTCTTTCTTTTTGGCTAAGAAGCATAATCCGCTTAGCCTATGAGACTGCTGGCCAGCTTGGGCCTTTAAAAATGAGGCTTCTGTTGAACAGATTTGCAAGGCGGCGACTTAATCTTCGCTTCATAGTTTTTCAAAATTCTACAAATTTGATACTTTTGCTTCTTCGGAGAAAGGTTTTACAGGCAGTGGTGCCTTCCATTTAAGGTACCTGTCTTGTCCCTCCCTTCATCCGTGTACTTTAGCTTTGGTATTGGTATCCCACAAGTAATGGATGATCCGTGGACTGGATACACCTTACAAGAGAAAACACAATTTATGCTTACCTGATAAATTTATTTCTCTTGTGGTGTATCCAGTCCACGGCCCGCCCTGTCATTTTAAGGCAGGTAATTTTTAAATTTAAACTACAGTCACCACTGCACCCTATGGTTTCTCCTTTCTCTGCTTGTTTTCGATCGAATGACTGGATATGGCAGTTAGGGGAGGAGCTATATAACAGCTCTGCTGTGGGTGATCCTCTTGCAACTTCCTGTTGGGAATGAGAATATCCCACAAGTAATGGATTATCCGTGGACTGGATACACCACAAGAGAAATAAATTTATCAGGTAAGCATAAATTATGTTTTTTTGTCGTCCTGTGGATATAACCTGAGCTATGGAGGACTCTGACATTTTAGAAGGTACTCCTTCTGTACTAAATCATACCTGTTTATATTGTGAGGAGGCTGTGGTTTTCCCGCCCATTCAATTATGTTCCACATGCCTTAACACCGTTATATAAAGTCTAAGAAGGGAGACAAGCTTGCTAAGGCTCTTAGTCCCTCTGAGCCGTCTACCTCTCAGGATTTGGCGTCCTGTGAGATTACTACCCTTGCTACATTATCCACTCCCCATGCAGTTCCCCGTAGCACATCTAATCCTCCATCCGGAGGGAGCCTTCTACCTGCGGACTTTGCCGCGCAGTTACAAACGGCGGTGTCTGCGTCCTTCGCTCTAACAAACGCAAGATAAAGGTTAAACATAGCTCTCCTAACCTGGAGTCATCTAAATATTTATCAGATTTAGCTATTATATCCTAGTTATCCGATGATGAGTTAACCTCTGTAGCTTCCGAGGGTGAACTTTCTGCGTCGGAGTCCTTAGAGTCTAAGCCTCCTGCTGCTTAGGAACCGTCCTTTAGATTTAAAATTGAGCACTTGCCTTTTTTATTAAAGGAGGTTCTACATTAGAGGTTCCAGAGGCTGCGCTGCCTGAAGAACCTATGATACCGAAATTAGACAGAGTTTACGAAGACAGGAAAGTTCCTTTGACTTTTATGGTGAATATTAAGAACGAATGGGTAAGAATTGGTTCTTCCTTTTCTCCCTTATCTACTTTTAAAAAGTTGTTAGTGGTCCCAGACTTTCAACTGGATTTGTGGGGCTCCATTCCTAAGGTGAATGGGGCTATCTCTACACTTGCTAAACGTACTACTATACTTCTTGAGGATAGTTCTTTGGTCAGAGAGCTGATGGATAAGAAAATGGAAACCTTTCTGAGAAAGATGTTTCAACATACAGGATTTTTGTTTCAATCGGCGGCTGCAGTTGCTGGAGTGGCTACCTACTGGTGCGACTCTTTGTCGGAACTCATTGAGGTGGAGTCCCCCCTCGAGGATATTCAATTTAAGCTCTGAGAATTGCTAATTCTTTTATTTGTGATGCGAACATTGCAAATTATTTGCCTAAATGCAAAGGCCTCTGGCTTTGCAGTCCTTGCCTGCCGGGCGCTCTGGTTGAAGTCTTAGTCGGCGGATATATCTTCTAAGTCCAGACTCCTCCTCTTCCCTTCAAGGGAAAGATTTTATATGGTCATGGCCTAGGCTCCATTATTTCTATGGTTACCGGAGGCAAGGGTGCCTTCCTACCGCTAGATAAGAACAACTCTTAAGGGACGACAATCTTCTCATTTTCATTCCTTTCGTTCTGACAAATCCCAACGACAACAATCCTCCTCCAAGCCCGAGCAACCCAAGAGTACTTGGAAGTTGGCTCAGTCCTGGAATAAATCCAATCAGAATAAGAAGCCAGCCGAAAACAAATCGGCATGAAGGGGCGGCCCCCGATCCGGGATCAGATTGTGTAGGGGCCGACTGTCCCTTTTTTCAGACGCCTGGTTCAAAGACGTACAAGATCCGTGGGTCCTGGAGGTAGTATCTCAGGGATACAAGAGAGACTTAAAATCTCATCCGACAAAGGGAAGATTCCTTTTCTCGAACTTGTCTACCAGACCAGAAAAGAGGGATGCCTTTCTAGGGTACATTCGGGATCCTCCTTAGGAGTTGTTCCGGTGCCTATCGAAGAAAGAAGTTTGGGGTTTTATTCAAACCTTTTCGTGGTCCCAGAGGAGGATGGAACTCTCCTCGCAATTCTGGACCTAAAGTGCTTAAACAATTTTCTCAGTGTCCCTTCCTTCAAGATGGAGACGATAAGGTCCATCCTTCCTTTAATTCAGGAAGGCTTGTTTATGACCACTATAGATTTGAAGGACGCTTACCTTCATGTTCCTATCCACAGGGAGCACTTTCAGTTTCTGAGGTTTGCATTCCTGGACCAGCACTTTCAGTTCATTGCCCTTCCGTTTGGTCTAGCTACTGCTCCAAAAATCTTTACAAAGGTTTTGGGGGCTCTTCTAGCCGTTTACAGAGCTCGGGGTATTACAGTAGCCCTATACTTGGAAGATATTCTGGTGCAAGCACCATCCTTTCGTCTTGCGGAAGAATTCTGAGTCCTTTCTCAGTCTTCTTCGACCACATGGATGGAAGATAAACTTGGAAAAGAGTTCTTATCCCAAGTACCAGTGTGGAGTTCCTGTGTCCTATAATAGACTCCATATCCATGAGGATATTTCTAACAGGCCAGAGACGTTGCAAGCTAACTTTGGCATGTCTTGCCCTCCGGACCTCCTTGAGTCCCTATGTGACTCAGTCTATGGAGGTGATTGGTCTCATGGTATCCTGCATGGACATTCCTTTTGCCAGGTTCCGTCTCAGACCTTTACAACTGTGCATGCTGAGGCAGTGGAACGGCAATTATTCAGATCTGTCTCAACTGATTGTATTGGGCAGCCGGTCGAGAGAATCGCTCTCTTGATGGATCTGTCCCGAGGGACATGCTTCTTAAGACCATCCTGGGAGATTGTGACTACGGACGCAAGCCTATCTGGATGGGTAGTTGTTTGGGTTGCCAGGAAGGCACAGGGGTTGTGGACTTAGGAGAAATCCTCTCTCCCGATCAATATTTTTGAACTACGGCAATCTTTAAGGCCTTGAAGGCTTGGCCACTTCTGGGTTCGTCCCAGTTTCAGATTCCAATCAGACAATATAACCTTGGTGGCTTACATCAACCATCAGGGGGGAACGAGAAGTTACTTGGCGATGAAGGCAGTATCTCAGATTCTGGAGTGGGCGGAGGCCCACAGCTGTTCGCTGTCAGCGATCCACATTCCGGGTGTGGACAACTGGGAGCCGGATTTTTTCAGCAGGCAATCCTTCCATCCAGGGGAATGGTCTTCATCCCGAGGTGTTTGCAGAGATATGCTGCAAGTGGGGGACGCCGGAGACAGATCTTATGGCGTCCCGTCTCAATACCAAGCTACCCAGGTACTGGTTGAGGGATCCCCAAGCGGATCTAATAGATGCACTAGCAGTGCCCTGAAAGTTCAAACTCATTTCTTTTCCCCCCATTAACGCTTCTTCCTCGAGTGGTGACCTGCATTAAGCAGGAGTGGGTATCAGTAATCCTGATTGCTCCATCGTGGCTGCGAAGGACGAGGTTCGCGGATCTAGTGGGGGTGTCCTTATCTCCACCGTGGAAGTTACGTTGTCGCAGAGACCTGCTGATACAAGGTCCATTTGTTCATCAAAATCTAGATTCTCTGAGGCTAACTGTGTGTTTTCCTGGCACAGTATTTAAGGTTGCCAGGATTTTATCTTTTTTCTCCAGGATGGGCTGGAGAAGGGCCTTTCTGCTAGTTCCCTGAGGGGACAGATTTCGACCCCGTCTGTTTTATTGCACTAGAGACTGGCTGAGCTTCCAGACGTGCAGTCCTTTGTTAAGGCTCTGATTAGGATTAGACCTGTGTTTAGATCTGGGGCTCCTCCTTGGAGCCTAAATCTTGTTATTCGGATTTTGCAACAGGTTCCGTTTGAGCCTCTGCTTTCCGTTGACATTAAATTGTTATTTTGGAAGTTTCTCTTTTTATTGGCTATTGCCTCTGCGCGCAGAGTTTGAGATTTTTGCTTTGCAATGTGAGCCCCCTTATCTGATTTTTCATGCAGATAAGGCAGTTTTACGTACTAAATTAGGTTTTCTTCCTAAGGTTCTGTCAGATCGCAACATCAATCAGGAGATTGTGGTTCCTGCCTTGTGTCCTAATCCTCCTTCATCGAAGGAACGCTTACTTCACAATTTGGTTGTGGTTCGCGCCTTGAAGTTCTATCTTCAGGCTATTAAGGAGTTTAGACAATCTTCCTCTTTGTTTGTTGTCTATTCTGGGAATTGTAAGGGGCAGAAGGCTACTTCGACTTCCCTATCTTTTTGGTTAAGGAGTGTCATCCGCTTAGCTTACGAGACAGCAGGACATTGTCTTCCTGAGAGCATAACGGCTCATTCCACTAGAGCAGTGGCTTCCTCTTGGGCCTTTAAGAACAAGGCCTCTATGGATCAGATTTGTAAGGCCGCTAACTGGTCCTCCAGCTTTCGGGAGAAAAGTTTTGCATGCTGTGGTGCCCTCAGAATAGAGTCCGCCTCTTCCTTTTTGTTCCCTTCCGTTATTCATTCAGTGTCCTCTGGAGCATGGGTATAGTTTTCCTAACAGTAAGGAATTAAGCCGTGGACTCTCCTAGGAAGGAAAACATAATTTATGCTTACCAGATAAATTCCTTTCCTTCCGTATAGGGAGTTTCCACGACCCCCGTCCTATTTATTTTATTCTTCTGGCACCATTTGTACCCTAATGTTTCTCCTACTTTTCCTTGTTCCCTCGGCAGAATGACTGGGGTAATGAGGAAGTGGGAGGGATATTTTAGGCTTTTGTCTGGGGTGTCTTTGCCTCCTAATGGCCAGGTGTTGTATTTTCCAACAGTAAGGAATGAAGCCGTGGACTCTCCCTATCCGGAAGAAAAGGAGTTTATCTGGTAAGCATAAATTATGTTTTTTTTATATTTATTATACCTCTGTTGAAACATAATTTTAAATTGAATGAACAAATAATTTTAGAATTCATTGCATCAATAGGGAAATATGTTATATATACATTAATAAAGATGTTGTGATATAGGTATGTTGAGTAGTTTATTTTAATCAGGTGTTTATTTTCATCATAGTTTAAAGATTAACAGCTTCCTCTTGCAATGCTTTTCTGAAAGCAATGATTGGCAGTTATACAATAAATTATTTGTTTTATCAGTGCTTACCCAAGACTGCAATGGGAACTACAACTGTTGATATTTTACATCCCATACCTTATGACTGGGGTTGTAAAAGTATTTTTTGTTTACCCTCATATCTATATGCATTGTTTGTTTTAGAAAATTGGCTCCTAAGTTTATTAATTTTGTTAACCCCTGCTGTAAAGGGTCATAAATCATGCTATAGACAGTAGTGCATTATAGATTTGACTAGAAACAGGTAACCCACATGCATCTGGTACTTATGAATGCTTGAAGTACTAATAGGGCATTCTCTGCACTTTAAAGGCATATCTCATGTCATTTCCTTTACCCAATTGATGCATTTTCCCCAGATTTTAGATTATTTCCTGTTGCCTGACTTAATATTTCAGTTGAACTAGTACATGCATGAATTTGTCTTTATAACCTTAGTTGTTCCTTCCCAAATCTTTTTTGATTCCTTTCACTACAATAAAAAAAATCAGATACTATTTGATTTTCTGTAACAAAGATTCCACAAATGTGGGATATATATTTATATGTTGACAAACTTATATGAAACTTAGGAGCCAGGAAATAATTTATATATAGACAATATGTCAAATAATCCAGAATGTTGTTAGGTTATAGCATTATAACTTTTATGTGTTTAACAATAGCTAAGAAAAAAGTCCAATTTCATTCTTGAACTGGTCATAATTTGCCTAGTTACTGTGAGCCATTAGAATGTACGTTTTAGTGGTTGACAAGAGATTAGTATTTTTTTCTTTACGTAATCTTGGTCTGTATTGTATCTGAAATGGCAGCATGATTGTGTCCCATATATTTTACTTAAATTGAAACCATTCCTCATGCGTTTAAATAATGCTAAAACTTTTTACAATTCAGCTAAGGATTTTTTTTTTACTCATCTTTTCTGTTTACATGGCCATTCCCCTTGACCCTTTACATGCACGTTTTCCCTTTTTTAAATATATTTACAAGCACACTGATGTCATCCTTGTGTTATCAATTCTCAGGTAAGTCATAAAAGTTCCCTACTGTAATAAAGCAACTTGCATTGCTAAAATGAAAGCTTTTTTTCCTCTAATATCTATTTACAAACTGTGGCATACTTTAAGTTTACTTTTCAAATCCACGCAGTTCTATTCAATACTTTCCTTCCATAATATTTTCTAAAATTAAAAAGCCAAAGATAAGTATATTATAAGAAATATGGTGTAGTCTTAGTAATAAAAAAAATAGAAAATCACAAAAACTGAGTATATTCATGTCAACCTAGTTCAATATACTCCCAAGGAAGTTGTATAGCTACTTTTGGACCTGCTGATATGTAGATATTTATTAAATGAATGCCAAATATGGCCGCAGGCAGTGGCATTCTGCTATTTTCAGCACAGGGTTTATTTGTGTAATAGTGCAACACACAAATATCTGGAGTTGCACTATTACACAAGTAAATCAGGAGCTGAAAGCTGCTGCCTGTGGCCATATTCGGCATTTGTTTACTTAACAAATGCGATTAACAGGCAACAATCGGAACCAGAATGGGCAGAATTTTGTTAAAGTATAAATTTCATTTAGTTTAGGACACTGGTTTTCAAACCTGCCCTCAGGCCTCCCTAACAGGCCAGGTTTTCAGGATTACCTTGGATGAGAGCAGGTTAAAAAGGTTTACTACGCAGCTGAATATTTTACCTGTGCGCTAGTTTGGAAATCCTCAAAATCTGGCCTGTTAAGAAGGCCTGAGGACAGGTTTGAAAACCAGCGGTTTAGGAGATTGGTGCAGTGTTTAGAGTAAATGTTTGCAGTAGTTTTATTGTAGGATAACGTGGATGACTTTTTGGCGAGTTACTGTTGTAACTCTTCACCTTTTCGTATGTTGTATTAATGTGATCATTACATTTTTTTTTTTTACAGTGTTTGAGCTTTCTTTTAAAAAAAAAAAAAGTGGCCTTTAGCTCACTTGTTCATTATGCAATAAATATATCAACTGCCTGCTTTTTTATCACTAGCGACACTAGTGTGTTTTAAATAGTTAAAGGGATAGTCTACAATATCATTTGTATTGTTTTTAAAATATAGATAATTTCTCCTACATTGGTGTGTCCGGTCCACGGCTTCATCCTTACTTGTGGGATATTCTCATTCCCTACAGGAAATGGCAAAGAGAGCACACAGCAAAGCTGTCCATATAGCCCCCAGTCATTCTCTTTGCCGCTCTGAACAAGTAGCATCTCCACGGGGATGGTAGAGAGTATGTGGTGTTAGTTGTAGTTTTATTTCTTCTATCAAGAGTTTGTTATTTTAAAATAGTGCCGGTTTGTACTATTTACTCTACAACAGAAAGTGAAGAAGATTTCTGTTAAATAGAGGAGTATGATTTTAGCACCAGTAACTAAAATCCATTGCTGTTCCCACGCAGGACTGTTGAAACCAGAGACCTTCAGTTGGGGGGAACAGTTTGCAGGCTTATCTGCTTCAGGTATGATCAGTCACTTTTCTAACAAGACCTAGTAATGCTAGAAGACTGTCAGTTTTCCCTTATGGGATAGATAAGCCATTTTCTTAGACTCAGTTACAAAATTAAGGCTTATAACTTGGGCTCTATGCTGGTTGACACTATTGTGGGCTATATCGATTGACTTTTATCATGTTTATATGACATTTAGAGTGTTTTGCAAACTTTGAAACACTTTTGGGGACGTTTATTTGGCCTGGCAGTCGTTTAGACACCTAATCTTGTCAGAAAGGCCCCTTCACTCTGGAATGCAGGGAGGAGGCCTCATTTTCGCGCCTCAGTTGTGCAGTTACTTTCTCTAGGCAGTGCATGCAGCTTCACGTGAGAAGGTCCAGTGGCTTAGAAAAGGACTCAGAGAGGCTTATTACTATTGTGAATAACCCCTAAGGAAGGTAAAAGCCGCAGCAAAGTCTGTGACAGGGACTGTAGTGTGTTTAAACCGGTCAATTGTGATTATTAGCTCCGGTTTGGTCATTTAGGGGTTAAGGGACTTGAAATTTGGTGTGCAATACTTTTAAAGCATTAAGACACTGGGGTATAAATTTCATAAAGATCGGATATTTCTTTGATGTTTTTTCGATCATTCAGAAATAAAGTGTGGCCTTTTTATTATTTAAAGAGACAGTAACGGTTTTGTTTAAAATTGTTTTTATTGCATTAAAAGCCTGCCTAAGTCTGTTTAACATGTCTGTACCTTCAGATAGCCTATGTTCTGTGTGTATGGAGGCCAAGGTGGTTCCCCCATTAAATGTATGTGCGAATTGTGCCATGGCGTCCAAACAGAGTAAGGACAGTTCTGTCACCTTTAATAATGTTGCCCAAGATGATTCTTTAAATGAAGGTAGTGGGGATAGTTCATCATCCTCTCCTTCTGTGTCAATACCAGCTTTGCCCGCGCAGGCGATACCTAGTACATCTAGCGCGCCAATGCTTGTTACTATGCAGCAATTAACAGCAGTAATGGATAATTCTCTAGCAGCTCTTTTATCCAAACTGCCAGCATTTCCTAGAAAGTGTGATTGCTCAGTTTTAAATACAGAGGATGAGCAAGTAGGCGCTGACGATAATTTATCTGTTATGCCCTCACATCAATCTGAGTTGGCAGTGAGGGAGGGTCTGTCTGAGGGAAAAATTTCTCAGCAGGCAGAACCTGACATCGTGGCATTTAAATTTAAGCTAGAACATCTCCGCGCTCTGCTTAAGGAGGTGCTAGCTACCCTTGATGATTGTGATACTTTGGTGATTCCAGAGAAGTTGTGCAAAATGGACAAATTCTTAGAGGTCCTAGTGCACGCTGACGCTTTTCCGATACCCAAGAGGGTGGCGGACATAGTGACTAAGGAGTGGGAGAAGCCAGGTGTACCTTTTGTTCCCCCTCCTATATTTAAGAAAATGTTCCCCATTGTTGACCCCAGAAGGGATGCATGGCAAACGGTCCCTAAGGTAGAGGGGGCAGTTTCAACGTTAGCTAAGCGCACAACTATTCCTATAGAGGACAGTTGCGCTTTCAAAGATCCTATGGATAAAAAATTGGAAGGATTGCTTAAGAAGATTTTTGTTCAGCAAGGTTTCCTTCTTCAACCAATTTCGTACATTATTCCTGTCACCACGGCGGCGTCTTTTTGGTTCGATGAACTAGAAAATTCGCTCCAAAAGGAGACTCCATATGATGAGGTCATGGACAGAATTCACGCACTAAAGTTGGCTAATTCCTTTATTTTGGATGCCGCTTTTCAATTAGCTAAATTAGCGGTGAAAAATTCAGGTTTTGCAATAGTGGCGCGCAGGGCGCTTTGGCTAAAATCTTGGTCGGCGGATGTGTCGTCCAAAACAAAATTGCTTAATATTCCTTTCAAAGGTAAGACCCTTTTCGGGCCAGAATTGAAGGAGATTATTTCAGACATCACTGGGATAGGCCTTTCAAGGCTAGGAATAAGTCTAATTTTCGTTCCTTTCGCAATTTCAGGAACGGACCGGCTTCTAACTCTGCAGCCTCTAGACAAGAGGGTAACACTTCCCAGCCTAAACCAGCATGGAAACCATTGCAAGGCTGGAACAAGGGAAAACAGGCCAAGAAGCCTGCTGCTGCTACCAAGACAGCATGAAAGGGTAGCCCCCGATCCAGGACCGGATCTAGTAGGGGGCAGACTTTCTCTCCTTTGCTCAGGCTTGGGCAAGAGATGTTCCGGACCCCTGGGCACTAGAAATTGTCTCTCAGGGGTATCTTCTAGAGTTCAAGGAACTTCCTCCAAGGGGAAGGTTCCACATGTCTCGCTTATCTTTAGACCAGATAAAAAGACAGGCATTCTTACGTTGCTTAGGAGACCTATTAAAGATGGGAGTGATACACCCAGTTCCAACAGCGGACAAGGTCTGGGTTTTTACTCAAACCTGTTTGTAGTTCCCAAAAAAGAAGGAACTTTCAGGCCAATTCTGGACTTAAAAATTCTAAACAAATTCCTCAGAGTTCCATCATTCAAAATGGAAACCATTCGGACGATTTTACCAACGATCCAGGAGGGTCAATATATGACTACCGTGGACCTAAAGGATGCGTACCTGCATATTCCTATCCACAAAGATCATCATCAGTTCCTGAGGTTCGCCTTTCTGGACAAACATTACCAGTTCGTGGCTCTTCCGTTCGGTTTAGCCACTGCTCCCAGAATTTTCACAAAGGTGCTAGGGTCCCTTCTAGCGGTCCTAAGGCCGAGGGGCATTGCAGTAGCACCTTACCTAGACGACATTCTAATTCAAGCGTCGTCCCTTCCCATAGCAAGGGCTCATACAGACATTGTTTTAGCCTTTCTCACGGGTGGAAGGTGAACATAGAAAAGAGTTCCCTGTCCCCGTCCACAAGGGTTCCCTTTCTGGGAACAATAATAGACTCTGTGGAAATGAAGATTTCTCCTGTTAAGTGTGATCAGTCCACGGGTCATCATTACTTCTGGGATATTACTCCTCCCCAACAGGAAGTGCAAGAGGATTCACCCAGCAGAGCTGCCATATAGCTCCTCCCCTCTACGTCACCTCCAGTCATTCTCTTGCACCCAACGACTAGATAGGATGTGTGAGAGGACTGTGGTGATTATACTTAGTTTTATACCTTCAATCAAAAGTTTGTTATTTTATAATAGCACCGGAGTGTGTTATTCCTGCTCTGGTAGAATTTGAAGAAGAATCTACCTGAGTTTTTACTATGATTTTAGCCGGAGTAGTTAAGATCATATTGCTGTTTCTCGGCCATCTGAGGAGAGGTAAACTTCAGATCAGGGGACAGCGGGCAGATTAATCTGCAAAGAGGTATGTAGCAGCTTATTATTTTCTGACAATGGAATTGATGAGAAAATTCTGCCATACCGATATAATATAAACTCAGCCTTAAATGCAGTAGCAGCAACTGGTATCAGGCTGTCATGTATGTATATTTTACACTTCAGTATTCTGGGGAATGGCACTTCACTGGAATTATACTGTGTGCATAAGACTTTAGCCTAATTTGCAGGGACTAGCAACAGGCTTTTTAATAACACTTAATTTATGTTAAACGTTTTTTGCTGGCATGTAAAATCGTTTCATTTTCTGAGGTACTGGGTGAATAAAATATTTTGGGCACTATTTTTTTCCACTTGGCAGTTGTTTTATTTAATTTATGACAGTTTACTGATCTCTCTCACTGTTGTGTGTGAGGGGGAGGGGCCTTTTTTGGCGCTTTTGCTACGCATCAAAAAATTCAGTCAGAAGCTCATTGTATTTCCTGCATGATCCGGTTCATCTCTACAGAACTCAGGGGTCTTCAAAACTTGTTTTGAGGGAGGTAATCACTCACAGCAGAGCTGTGAGATTGTAGTTGACTGTGATAAAAAACGTTTATTTCTGTAACTTTTTTTTCTGCTATCAGGGCTAGTTATCTTTTGCTAATGGGAACAAGCCTTTGCTAAAATTGTGTTTTTTTACAAAGATTTGATGCTATAACCTTTCAGTTTATTAAATTTCAACTGTCATAATTCTTTCTGTGCTTCTTATAGGCACAGTACGTTTTTCATATTATAGTAAATTACTTGAAAAGTATTTCCAAGTTGCTAGTTTATTTGCTAGTGTGTTAAACATGTCTGATTCAGAGGAAGACATCTGTGCTATATGTGCTAATGCCAAAGTGGAGCCCAATAGAAATTTATGTACTAACTGCATTGATGCTACTTTAAATAAAAGTCAATCTGTACAAATTGAACACATTTCACCAAACAACGAGGGGAGAGTTATGCCGACTAACTCGCCTCACGTGTCAATACCTGCATCTCCCGCTCGGGAGGTGCGTGATATTGTGGCGCCGAGTACATCTGGGCGGCCATTACAAATCACATTACAGGATATGGCTACTGTTATGACTGAAGTTTTGGCTAAATTACCAGAACTAAGAGGTAAGCGTGATCACTCTGGGGTGAGAACAGAGTGCGCTGATAATGTTAGGGCCATGTCAGATACTGCGTCACAACTTACAGAACATGAGGACGGAGAGCTTCATTCTGCAGCTGACGGTTCTGATCCAAACAGATTGGATTCAGATATTTCAAATTTTAAATTTAAGCTGGAAAACCTCCGTGTATTACTAGGGGAGGTGTTAGCGGCTCTGAATGATTGTAACACAGTTGCAATACCAGAGAAAATGTGTAGGTTGGATAAATATTTTGCGGTACCGTCGAGTACTGACGTTTTTCCTATACCTAAGAGACTTACTGAAATTGTTACTAAGGAGTGGGATAGACCCGGTGTGCCGTTCTCACCCCCTCCGATATTTAGAAAGATGTTTCCAATAGACGCCACCACACGGGACTTATGGCAAACGGTCCCTAAGGTGGAGGGAGCGGTTTCTACTTTAGCTAAGCGTACCACTATCCCGGTGGAGGATAGCTGTGCCTTTTCAGATCCAATGGATAAAAAGTTAGAGGGTTACCTTAAGAAAATGTTTGTTCAACAAGGTTTTATATTGCAACCCCTTGCGTGCATTGCGCCTGTCACGGCTGCAGCAGCGTTTTGGTTTGAGTCTCTGAAAGAGACACTTGAATCAGCTCCGATAGATGAGATTACACACAAGCTTAAAACTCTTAAGTTAGCTAACTCATTTATTTCAGATGCCGTAGTACATTTAACTAAGCTTACGGCTAAGAATTCCGGATTCGCCATTCAGGCGCGCAGAGCACTGTGGCTAAAATCCTGGTCAGCTGACGTTACTTCTAAGTCTAAATTACTTAATATACCTTTCAAAGGGCAGACCTTATTCGGGCCCGGATTGAAAGAGATTATCGCTGACATTACAGGAGGTAAAGGCCATGCCCTGCCTCAAGACAGAGCCAAACCTAAGGCTAGACAGTCTAATTTTCGTTCCTTTCGGAATTTCAAAGCAGGAGCAGCGTCAACTTCCTCTGCTCCAAAACAAGAAGGATCTGTTGCTCGCTACAGACAAGGCTGGAGACCTAACCAGTCCTGGAACAAGGGCAAGCAGGCCAGGAAACCTGCTGCTGCCCCTAAAACAGCATGAATTGAGGGCCCCCGATCCGGGAACGGATCTAGTGGGGGGCAGACTTTCTTTCTTCGCCCAGGCTTGGGCAAGAGATGTCCAGGATCCCTGGGCGCTAGAGATAATATCTCAGGGATACCTTCCCCAAGAGAGATATTTCATCTGTCAAGGTTGTCAACAAACCAAATAAAGAAAGAGGCGTTTCTACGCTGCGTACAAGAGCTTTTATTAATGGGAGTAATCCAACCAGTTCCACGGTCGGAACAGGGACAAGGGTTTTACTCAAATCTGTTTGTGGTTCCCAAAAAAGAGGGAACTTTCAGGCCAATTCTGGATTTAAAGATCCTAAACAAATTCCTAAGAGTTCCATCGTTCAAAATGGAGACTATTCGGACAATTTTACCCATGATCCAAAAGGGTCAGTACATGACCACAGTGGATTTAAAAGATGCTTACCTTCACATACCGATCCACAAAGATCATTACCGGTATCTAAGGTTTGCCTTTCTAGACAGGCATTACCAGTTTGTAGCTCTTCCATTCGGATTGGCTACGGCTCCAAGAATCTTCACAAAGGTTCTGGGTGCTCTTCTGGCGGTACTAAGACCGCGAGGAATTTCGGTAGCTCCGTACCTAGACGACATTCTGATACAAGCTTCAAGCTTTCAAACTGCCAAGTCTCATACAGAGTTAGTACTGGCATTTCTAAGGTCGCATGGATGGAAGGTGAACGAAAAGAAGAGTTCTCTCTTTCCACTCACAAGAGTTCCCTTCCTGGGGACTCTTATAGATTCTGTAGAAATGAAAATTTACCTGACAGAAGACAGGTTAACAAAACTTCAAAGTGCATGCCGTGTCCTTCATTCCATTCAACACCCGTCAGTGGCTCAATGCATGGAGGTAATCGGCTTAATGGTAGCGGCAATGGACATAGTACCCTTTGCACGCTTACACCTCAGACCGCTGCAATTGTGCATGCTAAGTCAGTGGAATGGGGATTACTCAGACTTGTCCCCTTCTCTGAATCTGGATCAAGAGACCAGAAATTCTCTTCTATGGTGGCTTTCTCGGCCACATCTGTCCAGGGGGATGCCATTCAGCAGGCCAGACTGGACAATTGTAACAACAGACGCCAGCCTACTAGGTTGGGGCGCCGTCTGGAATTCTCTGAAGGCTCAGGGACAATGGAATCAGGAGGAGAGTCTCCTACCAATAAACATTCTGGAATTGAGAGCAGTTCTCAATGCCCTTCTGGCTTGGCCCCAGTTGACAACTCGGGGGTTCATCAGGTTTCAGTCGGACAACATCACGACTGTAGCTTATATCAACCATCAGGGAGGGACAAGAAGCTCCCTAGCAATGATGGAAGTATCAAAGATAATTCGCTGGGCAGAGTCTCACTCTTGCCACCTGTCAGCAATCCACATCCCGGGAGTGGAGAACTGGGAGGCGGATTTTTTAAGTCGTCAGACTTTTCATCCGGGGGAGTGGGAACTTCATCCGGAGGTCTTTGCCCAAATACTTCGACATTGGGGCAAACCAGAGATAGATCTCATGGCGTCTCGACAGAACGCCAAGCTTCCTCGTTACGGGTCCAGATCCAGGGATCCGGGAGCGGTCCTGATAGATGCCTTGACAGCACCTTGGACCTTCAGGATGGCTTATGTGTTTCCACCCTTCCCGATGCTTCCTCGATTGATTGCCAGAATCAAACAGGAGAGAGCATCAGTGATTCTAATAGCGCCTGCATGGCCACGCAGGACTTGGTATGCAGATCTGGTGGACATGTCATCCTGTCCACCTTGGTCTCTACCTCTGAAACAGGACCTTCTGATACAGGGTCCTTTCAAACATCAAAATCTAACTTCTCTGAAGCTGACTGCTTGGAAATTGAACGCTTGATTTTATCAAAACGTGGTTTTTCTGAGTCAGTTATTGATACCTTAATACAGGCTAGGAAGCCTGTTACCAGAAAGATTTACCATAAAATATGGCGTAAATACCTATATTGGTGCGAATCCAAAGGTTACTCTTGGAGTAAGGTTAGGATTCCTAGGATATTGTCTTTTCTACAAGAAGGTTTAGAAAAGGGTTTATCCGCTAGTTCCTTAAAGGGACAGATCTCAGCTCTGTCCATTCTGTTGCACAAACGTCTGTCAGAAGTTCCAGACGTTCAGGCTTTTTGTCAGGCTTTGGCCAGGATTAAGCCTGTGTTTAAAACTGTTGCTCCGCCATGGAGTTTAAACCTTGTTCTTAACGTTTTACTGGGCGTTCCGTTTGAACCTCTTCATTCCATTGATATAAAGTTGTTATCTTGGAAAGTTCTATTTTTAATGGCTATTTCCTCGGCTCGAAGAGTCTCTGAGTTATCAGCCTTACATTGTGATTCTCCTTATTTGATTTTTCACTCGGATAAGGTAGTTCTGCGTACTAAACCTGGGTTCTTACCTAAGGTAGTCACTAACAGGAATATCAATCAAGAGATTGTTGTTCCATCCTTGTGTCCAAATCCTTCTTCAAGGAAGGAACGACTTCTGCACAATCTGGATGTAGTTCGTGCCCTAAAATTTTATTTACAGGCAACTAAAGATTTTCGACAAACGTCTTCCCTGTTTGTCATTTACTCTGGTCAGAGGAGAGGTCAAAAAGCTTCTGCTACCTCTCTCTCTTTTTGGCTTCGTAGCATAATACGTTTAGCTTATGAGACTGCTGGACAGCAGCCTCCTGAAAGAATTACAGCTCATTCTACTAGAGCTGTGGCTTCCACTTGGGCCTTTAAGAATGAGGCCTCTGTTGAACAGATTTGCAAGGCTGCAACTTGGTCTTCGCTTCATACTTTTTCCAAATTTTACAAATTTGACACTTTTGCTTCTTCTGAGGCTATTTTTTGGAGAAAGGTTCTTCAGGCAGTGGTTCCTTCTGTATAAAGAGCCTGCCTGTCCCTCCCGTCATCCGTGTACTTTTGCTTTGGTATTGGTATCCCAGAAGTAATGATGACCCGTGGACTGATCACACTTAACAGGAGAAAACATAATTTATGCTTACCTGATAAATTCCTTTCTCCTGTAGTGTGATCAGTCCACGGCCCGCCCTGTTTTTTACGGCAGGTAAATATTTTTTAAATTATACTCCAGTCACCACTACACCCTTTGGCTTCTCCTTTCTCGTTGGTCCTTGGTCTAGCGAAGGCCAGGTTCATAAGATTTCAGTCGGACAACATGACGACTGTAGCGTACATCAATCATCAGGGAGGAACAAAGAGTTCCCTGGCGATGAGAGAGGTATCCAAGATCATCAAATGGGCGGAGGATCACTCCTGCCATCTATCTGCAATTCACATCCCAGGAGTGGACAACTGGGAGGCGGATTATTTGAGTCAACAGACTTTCCATCCGGGGGAGTGGGAACTTCACCCGGAGGTCTTTGCCCAGTTAACTCAACTATGGGGCATTCCAGATATGGATCTGATCGCGTCTCGTCAGAACTCCAAGGTTCCTCGCTACGGGTCCAGATCCAGGGATCCCAAGGCGACACTAGTAGATGCATTGGTGGCGCCTTGGTCGTTCAATCTAGCTTATGTGTTTCCACCGTTCCCTCTCCTTCCCAGGCTTGTAGCCAGGGTCAAACAGGAGAAGGCCTCAGTGATTCTAATAGCTCCTGCATGGCCACTCAGGACTTGGTATGCAGACCTGGTGAATATGTCATCGGCTCCACCATGGAAGCTACCTTTGAGGCAGGACCTTCTAGTACAAGGTCCATTCGAACATCCAAATCTAGTTTCTCTGCAACTGACTGCTTGGAAATTGAACGCTTGATTCTATCTGAGCGTGGGTTTTCGGATTCGGTTATAGATACTCTGGTTCAGGCCAGAAAATCTGTGACTAGGAAAATTTACCATAAGATATGGCAAACATATATCTGTTGGTGCGAATCCAGGGGTTACTCTTGGAGTAAAATTAGAATTCCTAGGATACTTTCCTTTCTCCAAGAGGGTTTGGATAAAGGTTTGTCAGCTAGTTCTCTAAAAGGACAGATATCTGCTCTGTCTGTCTTGTTGCACAAACGTCTGGCAGCCGTGCCAGATGTACAGGCGTTTGTACAGGCATTAGTTAGAATCAAGCCTGTCTACAAACCTATGACTCCTCCATGGAGTCTAAATTTAGTTCTTTCAGTTCTTCAAGGGGTTCCGTTTGAACCTTTGCATTCCATAGATATTAAATTACTATCTTGGAAAGTTCTGTTTTTGGTTGCTATTTCTTCTGCTAGAAGAGTTTCCGAATTGTCTGCTTTGCAGTGTTCTTCACCCTATCTGGTATTCCATACAGATAAGGTAGTTTTACGTACTAAGCCTGGTTTTCTTCCAAAGGTGGTTTCCAATAGGAATATTAACCAGGAAATAGTTGTTCCTTCTCTGTGTCCGAATCCAGTTTCGAAGAAGGAACGTTTGTTACATAACTTAGATGTAGTTCGTGCTTTAAAATTCTATTTAGAAGCAACAAAGGATTTCAGACAGACATCTTCTTTGTTTGTCGTCTATTCTGGTAAGAGGAGAGGTCAGAAAGCTACTGCTACCTCTTTCCTTTTGGCTAAAAAGCATCATCCGTTTGGCTTATGAGACTGCCGGCCGGCAGCCTCCTGAACGAGTTACAGCTCACTCTACTAGAGCTGTGGCTTCCACATGGGCCTTCAAGAATGAGGCTTCTGTTGAACAGATCTGTAAGGCAGCGACTTGGTCTTCTCTGCATACTTTTGCCAAATTTTACAAATTCGATACTTATGCTTCTTCGGGGGCTGTTTTTGGAAGAAAGGTTTTGCAAGCTGTGGTGCCTTCCGTTTAGGTTACCTGACTTGTTCCCTCCCTTTATCCGTGTCCTAAAGCTTTGGTATTGGTTCCCACAAGTAAGGATGAAGCCGTGGACCGGACACACCAATGTAGGAGAAAACAGAATTTATGTTTACCTGATAAATTTCTTTCTCCTACGGTGTGTCCGGTCCACGGCCTGCCCTGGCTTTTAGTCAGGTTTAAAAATTTTATTTTTCTGTACACTACAGTCACCACGGCACCTTATGGTTTCTCCTTTTTCTCCTAACCGTCGGTCGAATGACTGGGGGGCGGAGCCAGAGGGGGGCTATATGGACAGCTTTGCTGTGTGCTCTCTTTGCCATTTCCTGTAGGGAATGAGAATATCCCACAAGTAAGGATGAAGCCGTGGACCGGACACACCGTAGGAGAAAGAAATTTATCAGGTAAACATAAATTCTGTTTCCTTTATTATCCTTTCCCCAGTTTTGCATAACCAGCACAGTTATATTAATATACTTTTTACCTCTCTGATTACCTTGTATCCAAGCATCTTCTGACAGCCCCCTGATTACATGACTCTGACTATTTAAAATCTATTGAGTTGCATTTAGTACTGTGTTGTGCTAACTCTTAACCCCTTAATGACCACAATGTACCCTGTATGTCACTGGTCGTTAAGGGTTTTTTCAGGACATAATAGCACAAGTCTAGCAAGAAGACGCTATTAATACCCTCCCTCCAGCAGGCTTTGTGGAATAGAGCAGTCTCAACGCTGGTGGCAAGACTGCGCTATAAAATAATCAAGTCCCAAAAAAAGGCCAGTGACATACAGGGTACGTCGCTGGTCCTTAAGGGGTTAAATAACTTCCCGGGCATGAACATATTATCTATATAGCCCACATGAACTATCAGTATCCTGTTGTGAAAAGCAAATACAAAAGCATGTGATTAAGAGGCAGTCAATAGAGCCTTTGAAACAGGCAAACATTTAGAGGTTTAAATGTTATAAAGTATATTAATATAATAATGTTGGTTGTGCAACGCTGGGGAATGGGTAGTAAAGGCATTATCTATATTTTTAAACAATAACAATTTTTGTGTAGACTGTCCCTTTAAAATGCAATTTAAGACCTGATAAGCAGCACTAGTGTCATGGTGGTTAAGCACACAGATTTGTAGGGTCGCTGGTAGTATAATTACATGCTTTAAGGAATTGTTATTTTTTTCACTAATAATGGCCGTTTAAGTACATTAATTAAATGCATTCTGTTTCATATTATTCTGTTATAGTGCATTTTTTATAATTCTGTAATTCATAAACTTATATTTATGACTGGATACAGTCTAAACTAAAATGGCATACTTTATCTCTTTCTATAGCTTTTTAATTCGGTTTTGTGCCTGGTTTAATTTTTCTAATAGCTGGTAAATTTTGTATTTAATTTTTTTCATACCAGTATAATACCACCAGTGAGAGTGACTGTATTTCATTTTTAAATTAATATGTTAAATAGAAATGTAAATTGTATTTCTTTTTTAAATTGATATGTTAAAGTGGATATAAACTCACTGATAGTCGACAATCACAACTGCTTTATCATCCAAAAATAGCATAAGTTTGTCATCAATTTTGTAAAAACATATTATATCGATGTATATACCTCTATAACTAAAAACGTCTTGCTTTCTCCCTCCGCCCAGCATTTTGTTCCGCTTTTCTTAGTGATTGACATTTGCCTAAACTAATAATTTCTCCAACATAGGTGTGTCCGGTCCACGGCGTCATCCTTACTTGTGGGATATTCTCTTCCCCAACAGGAAATGGCAAAGAGCCCAGCAAAGCTGGTCACATGATCCCTCCTAGGCTCAGCCTTCCCCAGTCATTCTCTTTGCCGTTGCACAGGCAACATCTCCACGGAGATGGCTCAGAGGTTTTTTGGTGTTTAAATGTAGTTTTTATTCTTCTATCAAGAGTTTGTTATTTTAAAATAGTGCTGGTATGTACTATTTACTCTGAAACAGAAAAGAGATGAAGATTTCTGTTTGTAAGAGGAAAATGATTTTAGCAACCGTTACTAAAATCGATGGCTGTTTCCACACAGGACTGTTGAGAGGAATTAACTTCAGTTGGGGGAAACAGTGAGCAGACTTTGGCTGCTTGAGGTATGACACATTTCTAACAAGACTTGGTAATGCTGGAAGCTGTCATTTTCCCTATGGGATCCGGTAAGCCATTTTCTTAATTTTCAATATAAGAATAAAAGGGCTTCACAAGGGCTTTAAAGACTGGTAGACATTTTTCTGGGCCAAAACGATTACTTTATAAGCATATTTAATGGTTTATAACTTTGGAGAGTTATTTTAATCTTGGGAATTTTGTTAAAAAAACGGCAGGCACTGTATTGGACACCTTTTTCACTGGGGGCCTTTTCTAGTCATAGGCAGAGCCTCATTTTCGCGCCACTAATGCGCAGTTGTTTTTGAGAAGCAAGGCATGCAGATGCATGTGTGAGGAGCTCAGGTCCACTGAAAAAGCTTATTGAAGGCGTCATTTGGTATCGTATTCCCCTCTGGGCTTGGTTGGGTCTCAGCAAAGCAGATACCAAGCTTTCAAATTTGGTGTGCAATACTTTTAAGGCTTTATGACACTGTGGTGAAATTTTGGTGAATTTTGAACATTTCCTTCATACTTTTGCGTATATTCAGTAAAAAAGTGTGTTCAGTTTAAAATTTAAAGAGACAGTAACGGTTTTATTTTAAAACATTTTTTGTGCTTTGTTATCAAGTTTATGCCTATTAACATGTCTGAACTATCAGATAGACGATGTTCTGTATGTTCGGAAGCCAAGGTTCCTCTCCTTTTAAATATATGTGATGAATGTGACAAACAAAGTAGGGACAATGATGCCACTGATAATAATGTTGCCCAAAATGATTCCTTAAGTGAGGGGAGTAAGCATGGTACTGCATCATCTCCTTCTATGTCTACACCAGTCTTGCCCACTCAGGAGGTCCCTAGTGCATCTAGTGCGCCAATCCTCCTTACTATGCAACAATTAACGGCTGTAATGGATAATTCTATTAAAAACATTTTAGCCAAAATGCCCACTTATCAGCGAAAGCGCGACTGCTCTGTTTTAGATACTGAAGAGCATGAGGACGCTGATGATAATGGTTCTGTCATGCCCTTACACCAGTCTGAAGGGGCTAGGGAGGTTTTGTCTGAGGGAGAAATTTCAGATTCAGGAAAAATTTCTCAACAAGCTGAACCTGACGTTATTACATTTAAATTTAAATTGGAACATCTCCGCGCTCTGCTTAAGGAGGTGTTATCTTCTCTGGATGATTGTGACAATTTGGTCATTCCAGAGAAATTATGTAAGATGGACAGGTTCCTAGAGGTCCCGGTGCCCCCCAAAGCTTTTCCTATACCCAAGCGGGTGGCGGACATTGTAAATAAAGAATGGGAAAGGCCCGGCATACCTTTTGTCCCTCCCCCTATATTTAAGAAATTATTTCCTATGGTCGACCCCAGGAAGGACTTATGGCAGACAGTCCCCAAGGTCGAGGGGGCGGTTTCTACTCTAAACAAACGCACCACTATCCCTATAGAAGATAGTTGTGCTTTCAAAGATCCTATGGATAAAAAATTAGAGGGTTTGCTTAAAAAGATGTTTGTTCAGCAAGGTTACCTTCTACAACCAATTTCATGCATTGTTCCTGTCACTACAGCAGCGTGTTTCTGGTTCGAGGAACTAGAAAAGTCGCTCAATCAAGCATCCTCTTATGAGGAGGTTATGGACAGAGTTCAAGCACTTAAGTTGGCTAACTCTTTTACCTTAGACGCCACTTTGCAATTAGCTAGATTAGCGGCGAAAAATTCAGGTTTTGCTATTGTGGCGCGCAGAGCGCTTTGGCTGAAGTCTTGGTCAGCGGATGTGTCCTCCAAGAACAGATTGCTTAACATCCCTTTCAAGGGGAAAACGCTGTTTGGCCCTGACTTGAAAGAGATTATTTCAGACATCACTGGGGGAAAGGGCCACGCCCTTCCTCAGGATAGGTCTTTTAAGGCTAAAAATAAAACAAATTTTCGTCCCTTTCGCAGAAACGGACCAGCCTCAAATTCTACATCCTCTAAGCAAGAGGGTAATTCTTCTCAAACCAAGCCAGCCTGGAGACCGATGCAAGGCTGGAACAAAGGTAAGCAGGCCAAGAAGCCTGCTACCGCTACCAAGACAGCATGAGATGCTGGCCCCCGATCCGGGACCGGATCTGGTGGGGGGCAGACTCTCTCTCTTCGCTCAGGCTTGGGCAAGAGATGTTCAGGATCCTTGGGCGCTAGAAATAGTTTCTCAAGGTTATCTCCTGGAATTCAAGGAACTACCCCCAAGGGGAAGGTTCCCCAGGTCTCAATTGTCTAAAGACCAAATAAAAAGACAGGCATTCTTACATTGTGTAGAAGACCTGTTAAAAATGGGAGTGATTCATCCTGTTCCATTAGGAGAACAAGGGATGGGGTTTTACTCCAATCTGTTCATAGTTCCCAAAAAAGAGGGAACATTCAGGCCAATTTTGGATCTCAAGATCCTAAACAAATTTCTCAAGGTCCCATCGTTCAAGATGGAAACCATTCGGACAATTCTTCCTACCATCCAGGAAGGTCAATTCATGACCACGGTGGATTTAAAGGATGCGTATCTACATATTCCTATCCACAAGGAACATCATCGGTTCCTAAGATTCGCCTTTCTGGACAAGCATTACCAGTTTGTGGCACTTCCATTCGGACTAGCCACTGCTCCAAGAATTTTCACAAAGGTACTAGGGTCCCTTCTAGCGGTGCTAAGGCCAAGGGGCATTGCAGTAGTACCCTACTTGGACGATATACTGATTCAAGCGTCGTCTCTGCCACAAGCAAAGGCTCATACGGACATTGTCCTAGCCTTTCTCAGATCTCACGGGTGGAAAGTGAACGTAGAAAAAGTTCTCTATTCCCGTCAACAAGAGTTCCCTTCTTGGGAACAATAATAGACTCCTTGGAAATGAAGATTTTTCTGACAGAAGCCAGAAAATCAAAACTTCTAAGCTCTTGTCAAGTACTTCATTCTGTTCTTCTTCCTTCCATAGCGCAGTGCATGGAAGTAATAGGTTTGATGGTTGCGGCAATGGACATAGTTCCTTTTGCGCTAATTCATCTAAGACCATTACAACTGTGCATGCTCAGACAGTGGAATGGGGATTATACAGATTTGTCCCCGACAATCCAAGTATATCAGAGGACCAGAGATTCACTCAGTTGGTGGCTGACCCTGGACAACCTGTCCCAAGGGATGAGCTTCAGAAGACCAGAGTGGGTCATTGTAACGACCGACGCCAGCCTGGTGGGCTGGGGCGCGGTCTGGAAACACCTGAAGGCTCAGGGTCTATGGTCTCGGGAAGAATCTCTTCTCCCGATAAACATTCTGGAACTGAGAGCGATATTCAATGCTCTCAAGGCTTGGCCTCAACTAGCAAAGGCCAAATTCATAAGGTTTCAATCAGACAACATGACGACTGTTGCATATATCAACCATCAGGGGGGAACAAGGAGTTCCCGGGCGATGGAAGAAGTGACCAAAGTAATTCACTGGGCGGAGCTTCACTCCTGCCACTTGTCTGCTATCCACATCCCAGGAGTGGAAAATTGGGAAGCGGATTTTCTGAGTCGTCAGACTTTTCATCCGGGGGAGTGGGAACTCCATCCGGAAATCTTTGCCCAAATAACTCAATTATGGGGCATTCCAGACATGGATCTGATGGCGTCTCGTCAGAACTTCAAGGTTCCTTGCTACGGGTCCAGATCCAGGGATCCCAAGGCGATTCTAGTAGATGCACTAGTAGCGCCCTGGACCTTCAACCTAGCTTATGTGTTCCCACCGTTTCCTCTCATTCCCAGGCTGGTAGCCAGGATCAATCAGGAGAGGGCTTCGGTGATCTTGATAGCTCCTGCGTGGCCACGCAGAACTTGGTATGCAGACCTGGTGAATATGTCATCGGCTCCACCATGGAAGCTACCTTTGAGACGGGACCTTCTTGTTCAAGGTCCGTTCGAACATCCGAATCTGGCATCACTCCAACTGACTGCTTGGAGATTGAACGCTTGATTTTATCAAAGCGTGGGTTCTCAGATTCTGTCATTGATACTCTTATTCAGGCTAGAAAGCCTGTAACTAGAAAAATTTACCATAAAGTATGGAAGAAATATATCTGTTGGTGCGAATCGAAAGGATTCCCATGGAACAGGGTAAAAATTCCTAAGATTCTGTCCTTTCTACAAGACAGTTTGGAGAAAGGATTATCTGCAAGTTCTTTGAAGGGACAGATTTCTGCTTTATCTGTTTTACTTCACAAGAAGCTGGCGGCTGTGCCAGATGTTCAGGCTTTTGTTCAGTCTCTGGTTAGAATCAAGCCTGTTTACAAACCTTTGACTCCTCCTTGGAGTCTCAATTTAGTTCTTTCAGTTCTTCAAGGGGTTCCGTTTGAACCTTACATTCCGTAGATATTAAGTTATTACCTTGGAAAGTTTTGTTTTTGGTTGCAATTTCTTCTGCTAGAAGAGTTTCAGAGTTATCTGCTCTGCAGTGTTCTCCTCCTTATCTGGTGTTCCATGCAGATAAGGTGGTTTTGCGTACTAAACCTGGTTTTCTTCCGAAAGTTGTTTCTAACAAAAATATTAACCAGGAGATAGTTGTGCCTTCTTTGTGTCCGAATCCAGTTTCAAAGAAGGAACGTTTGTTGCACAATTTGGATGTAGTTTGTGCTCTAAAATTCTATTTAGAGGCTACAAAGGATTTCAGACAAACATCTTCCTTGTTTGTTGTTTATTCTGGTAAAAGGAGAGGTCAAAAAGCAACTTCTACCTCTCTCTCTTTTTGGCTTAAAAGCATCATCAGATTGGCTTATGAGACTGCCGGACGGCAGCCTCCTGAAAGAATCACAGCTCATTCCACTAGGGCTGTGGCTTCCACATGGGCCTTCAAGAACGAGGCTTCTGTTGACCAGATATGTAAGGCAGCGACTTGGTCTTCACTGCACACTTTTACCAAATTTTACAAATTTGATACTTTTGCTTCTTCTGAGGCTATTTTTGGGAGAAAGGTTTTGCAAACCGTGGTGCCTTCCATCTAGGTGACCTGATTTGCTCCCTCCCATCATCCGTGTCCTAAAGCTTTGGTATTGGTTCCCACAAGTAAGGATGACGCCGTGGACCGGACACACCTATGTTGGAGAAAACAGAATTTATGTTTACCTGATAAATTACTTTCTCCAACGGTGTGTCCGGTCCACGGCCCGCCCTGGTTTTTTAATCAGGTCTGATGATTTATTTTCTCTAACTACAGTCACCACGGTATCATATGATTTCTCCTATGCAAATATTCCTCCTTTACGTCGGTCCAATGACTGGGGAAGGTGGAGCCTAGGAGGGATCATGTGACCAGCTTTGCTGGGCTCTTTGCCATTTCCTGTTGGGGAAGAGAATATCCCACAAGTAAGGATGACGCCGTGGACCGGACACACCGTTGGAGAAAGTAATTTATCAGGTAAACATAAATTCTGTTTTGGCGTACCCCGTGGCGTCCAGCCCCTTTTTCTTAACGTCATTGTGAATTTATGCGCATGCGTAAAACAACTTCAGCTGGCTTTCGAAGCGCTGCGCGTACACGCTCTAAGCATGCGCATATAAAGCCCGCATCCACAACCTTCCTGTATTTACCAGGAACTGCAAGTAAGTATTTATCTAGAGTACACGCATGCGCATATTCGGCACTAAATTAGAAGCGCATGCGCACAAAAAGGAGCCATTGTGAACGCGCAAGGGTAATACGTCATAGAGCGGGTGGAACCGCTCTAGACGTTATGCTCTGAAAAGAAGGGAAGTTATGGATGGGAGGAGCTCTGCCTGAAAACAGAGCCGAGTTTACAAACGTAAATATTAATTTATTTTTTCTACATTTAAAGAAAAAAAGTATGCGGTATTAATAGAGTGCATAAGAACAGATTTGGAAGGTCAATATGTTAAAAATTTACATCCACTTTAAATAGAAACGCAAATTTCTAGTGCCTAAAATAGAGTGCAATCAATTTATTTATATCCAAAGTGATGTCCTATTCGGAATTGGTGGTTGTATAGTCTTCTGCATTCTGGGAGTTGGTAAAAAGAATCTTTTAGGTGCCTCCACTTCTTATTTGGACAAAGAGAATTGCCCCCGAGCATGACTGAGCAAAAAGACAAGGCATAAGAAACAAAAAGTGGATATCCGGGCAGTTTTTTTTTTTTTTTTTTCTTCTTCTCTGTAAGGTCATCCTGTTTTACCCAGACACACATTTAATCCTTAGGGCTAGATTTATCAAGCCCCTGCGGCAGCAAGTTCTCACAAGAACTTGCTCGCCGCGATTTATCAAGCAGCGGTCACCAGACCGCTGCTTCCCTAACATCTTCGCCACCTCTATTGTGGCGAAATTAAATCTCCTCGGTCGAGTCCGACAGAGGAGATTGACAGCTCCTGCCCGCGCGTGATTGGCTGTGCGCGGGCAGGGGGTGGGATTGCACGCGAGCGCAAAATTGCGCTCGTGTGCAATGTTAATTACCTGCGGTTAATTTCGCCCCGCCACAGGCGAGCTGAGGCGTACAGGGGCGTGTATATACGCGCCCCTGTACGCATCAGCGTTGATAAATCTAGCCCTTAGTCTTTCCTCTTACCAGCTTTAGGGTAAGAGGCAAAACCCCAGACATAGGTTTCGGCCTAGTGTGGGTCTCATCAAGGACATGCAGCCCATACCCCTCTAGGCACATTAAGCAAGGGGTCCACATCTGGTTTTCCGCATCACCCCTCGGGAGACTTCCCTCAGGGTCATAATTTGCATATACCAAAAGAGAGAAGTGCTCAACCTTGGAACGAACAATAATATAATAACTTGTTCTATGGCTATTTACCACCCTAGGAGCAGCCTCTTTTTGTTCAACATGTGCCTCTCAAAGAGAAGAATTTTTCTGTAGTAAATCAGTCTAGTCCTGAAATACTAGGCAATCCCTCTCTGAAAAAGAGTAACGGCAAAACCCCAGACTTACGTGCAGACCATGAAACAGAAGGCAAGGGAACTGTGAAAGTAACCAGTGACCTTTTCTGTTCCTAAACTTCCTAAATTATTGGAAATATCCAGAACATTAGTCATATTAAAGTTCATGCTTATACGTTATGTTGGCTTCCAATGTACATTGCTGAAATTGCCCAGAGGCAATTTTCTGCCCATATGTGGATATGTGAAACTACTCTTGTTGCAGACTTGCCTGATGTTTTATGTAAGTGATCTTTGTCATGTCGTTGTTGGGACTGATATGAGTTCCTGCAATTACCTCACCAACTCTTGTATTTATAGGTAGTTTGAAATACTCTAATCACTGACTGAATTGTTAAGTGGCAAACATAGAAGATTAATTTAGGCTGTATGTCCACAACTTCTACCCCTTAACATTTAGGAAGCACTGTCCTGGCGCAGCCAGTCTTACGTTTGTTTAAAAAAAAAAAAAAAAAATTGGCCAAGCACTTTCGACGTGACTGCACAATAAATAAACCCTGCTTAAAAATAGTTTTTAAGAACAAATGTACTTGGATATGCTACAGTACACTGATACCACTCTTATAAATACGGCAAACAGCGGAAAAATAGTGGTGCATTTGACCCCCTTGCACATTCAACCTACAAGTTAAAAAAAAAAAGGTGATATTCAGGTTGATGTGGGCAATGCTGTATCACAATCTTTATTTGTATACAAAATACCAAATAAGTTTAAACTGATTTGAAGCCAGCAAGCAATTAAAGGATGGAAAGGTGTCCAACAACTCAAAGAAAGCACAAGGTTATACACACCTTATCTAAATAAGGGATCTCAAATGTTTGAATCATCATTTGTGGGAATTACCCTCCTGAGGCGGCAAGAGACAACCTAACATACCAGAACTTTAAATACTTTCCACTTGAATTCTCAGTCATTTATTTTGCCTTATTGATGGAGTGCGGCAGAAGTTTGAAGTGCTGTCATTAATAGGGTTGTTTTAACCGATCTGAGACTAATTTCCTCCTCACAGTGGCCTGTTGGACAGAGGGGTAGAGAATGTGTTATTAGCCTGGCAGTGAAAGATCTTTTCTCGGTGGGAAATGTTAAAAGCCTCCCATACGAAATGTGGATTTGTCCATCATTCCCTGGTCTGCTGTGTGCTGCTCCTAGTGCAATCCACAGCCCTTCCCAGTTGAAATGTGGAATTTTAAACAAATCCCCTGTGTTATAGACTGCTCTTACTTGATAAAGATCCTTAGCATTGTTCTTGTGCTGCCTAGTATGGGCTTGTCCACTGGAAGTAATTTGCTGCAGTAACAGTGGGCGAAGGTGCTTTTAGGTAAGGACCTTTTAGGGACCTCCATTTAAACACAATACACCTTACAATCTTGGTCTGCTGATTTTAAACTTGGTTTAACTTTTTTTTCTTCTTTCAGGGTAAAACTTGGTTTGGGCCAGGACTGAATGCTATTATTGCCACAGTCACTGGGGGTAAATGAGCTTTTCGTACCTAGTAAATCTAAGGGTAAAATTATAAATCCTCAGGCATTTTTTGTTTCTTTTAGCAATCTAAGAATCAAAAAGCTTTCTTCTGCACATAGTTCTGGTTACTCCAAATCTTCCTGGGAGTCCAGTCCTTTTTGTTGTGAAAATAAACTGGCCAAGAAATGAACCCCAGCCTCCAAATCACATGAAAGTGCAGTCCCTATGCCAGACCAGATTCTGGCAGGGGGGCAGATTGAGCCTCTTTAGGGAGGATTCAATGGGATCTGTTTGTTATCGAATCATTTTTCATTCAAAACTTCAAGTACATTTCTTCCTGCCTCAAGATCATTTAAAGTCCCAAGCTTTTCTGCCTTGCATAAGAGATCTGGAATATATGGAATTTATTGCTCCAGTTCTTCAGAATTAAACCAGGGGTTTTATTCAAATGTCTTTATAGTCCCAAAGAAAAAGGGTGCTTATTGGTCTGTCTTTGATCTCAAAATCTTAGATTCCTGTAAATTGCTACTTTCAAGAGGAAGAACATTCACTTTACTGCATTTAGTGCAGTATTGTCAGTTTATGTCTAGCATAAAGTTCAAAAATACTTATTTACGAAACCCTATTCACAGTGATTATGTCAGGTTCATGAGGTTTTTTTTGGACGAGCATTATCAGTTTGGTTGCTGTGGCCTGACCAAACAGAAGAGCCACATAGTGTTTTCAAAGGTGCTAGGAGCTCATTTTTTTATGGTTCGAGTTCATGGAATGTCTGTAGTTTTTTACTTGGACGATCTTTTGGTTCAGTCACTCTTTTTTCATCTGGCTTTGTTCTAGACTCAGATGGTCCTTTAATCAGCTCTGATTTCTGTGATTAGGGTTCAAGGAATCTCTGTAGTTCGTTACTTTGGCAATCTTTTGGTTCAAGCACTTTTTTTTTTACTTTTTTTTTTATCTAAAAACAATACGCTGTACTTTTGCACCAGATTCGACATACCTTCAATAACGCTATCCAAATCATTTAATTTTCTCTTGTCAGAATAAACTCAAGCTGGATAATAATGTATCACATGTTCAATAAGTATAATGCAAACAACACTTACGACAATCCTGCTGCCTCCATTCACCGGCTGGGTCACATATTGCTGCTTCTAAATCTGTGAGGATTGGCCCCGGATGTCTCCTGGAGAGCCCTGTGTGACTAACCAGGTAAGTCACAGACCAACTTCAATACAGTATTAAATGCTTTATTAGAAAGTGAGACAATAAAAATCCATTTTGTCTCCTTTTCTAATAAAGCATTCGTTTATACTGGTTTGGAGCCGGTCTGGGACTTTGTTTGTTTGCCATTCTTTTTTATCTGGCTGTGTCTTACACTCAGGTTGTCCTTATAGTGCTTCAAAGGCACAGTTTAAAAATAAATCTTCCAAATAGCTGCTTAACTCCTCAGACCCGTGTTTCTCTTCTGCGATTTATAGTTAGACAGCTGAATAGTCACTGAATTGACAGTTCTGCACAGACTAAAGTTACAACAGGCCTGTGCTGCTGATCTTCCATAAACATTATGGAACTCTTAACAATCTGCTGGGCCCTCCAGAGTTCGCCTGACCTCAGCCAGGAATATTTTCTTTGATTCCAGTCAGACTATGTCACAGCAATGGCTTACATCAATCATCAGAAGGGAACTGTCCCACATCATCAGTTGTGCAGAACTTTATAATTGCAAAATTTCTGCCATCCACATTCTGGGTGTGCACAATTGAGGGGCAGGCTTTCTAACTCGTCAGTCTCTTCACCCAGAAGAGTGGTCTATGAATCAGGAAGTTTTTGAGACACTGGGGTCTTCTTGAGATGGATCTCATAACCTCTTGCTTGAATCACAAGCTTCTTGAGATGGATCTCATGGCCTCTTGCTTGAATCACAATCATTATTATGCTATGTCTCTGGACCATAAGGTGAGTCTGATAGATGCCCTAGTAGTTCACTGGTCCATCAACCTAATTTTCATCTTTCCTCTGTTTGTATTGCTATCTAAAGTGATGGCCAAAATCAAGCACAAACAAGCCTCAGCCATTCTGATTGCTCCATAGTAAGCTTACAGGATTTTATTTGCAGATCTCATGAATTTGGCGACCTATCGATTAAATGCTTAGCGCTGTCTCAAAGGAGTTTTTCTGATAATGTTATTGACACCTTGAATCAGGCTAGGAACCCTGTTCATCATAAGGTTTGGGAAACCTTTTTTACTTGGTATGCCTGCAAAGGATACCATTAAAATTATTTTAGAATTCCTGGAGTCCTCAAGGTACTGCAGTAGGGTTTGGAAAAAGATGTCAGAGTTCTCTTAAGGATCATATTTTGTGTCTGTCTTTTTCCATAACAGAATTGCTAGAATTCCAGATATTTAGATCTTATTTCAGGTTCTGTTCAGAATTAGACCAGTTTTTCGTCCAATTTCTTCTCCTTAATCTGGTTTTGAGGGTTCTTCAAACTCTCTCTTCCTTTTTAATCTTTGTGCATGGCTTAGACAGTCAACACTTTTGAACCTCCTTTTCTGACTTTTCATCAGGATTATACTGGTCTTTATACTGGGTATTCTTTCCTGTCTACTGTGGTAGCTACAGATACTATTTACCAGGAAATTGTGGCTTCTTATTTTTGTCTAGCTCCTAAGAATTCTAAGGAGGGATGACATACAACTCTGTTGTTTTGAGAGCTCTAAAATATTTAGTTGTAAGCCATAAAATATTTCAGACTTTGTTCTTCTCTTTTTGTTCATTTCTTCTGCAAGATATGACGAGTCCACGGATTTCATCCTTACTTGTGGGATTTATCCTCCTGCTAACAGGAAGTGGCAAAGAGCACCACAGCAGAGCTGTATATATATCTCCTCCCTTCCCTCCACCTCCAGTCATTCTCTTTGCCTGTGTTAGTAATAGGAAGAGGTAAAGTGAGGTGTTAGTTTTAGATTCTTCAATCAAGAAGTTTTTTATTTTAAAATGGTGCCAGTGAGTACCATTTTCCTCAGGGAGAAATAGTCAGTCTGGATTCCCAAGAGGAATGGAGACATCTTATTTTCTGCCCTGATGTTGATGATCTTAGCAAACATTATCTAAGATCCATGATGGTTACAGCGCAACTGAAGGTAGTGTAAAAGAAATCTTCAGTGTGGAGACCGGTGTCTTGCTGCAAGCAGCTTTGAGGTATGTTCAGTCTTTTGTTTCTGGGGAGACTTGATGCATCAGAACAGGCTGACATTTGTCCCTATAAGGGGAGGGGTTAGCAGTTTACACTATATGAAGGATTTGGTGTACCTGGGATCCCTATATGCTGATTGCCAAAGTATGTAAAAATTTATTTGACTTAGACAAGGGCTGGACGCTGGGAGCTGCAGTTTGGCTAAAGGCTGTTACATTCTGAGGGGAAGTGTACAGTTTTACGACGTTTTTCTGTATATAGAGGGTACATGGCTAACTCTTTTATGCCGACATGTTTTGTGTATACTGCGACCCATGCGGGTCTTGTTCAGTTTAGTGTTACGCCCACGGTGGGTGGGGCCTATTTTCGCGCGCTCAGGATGCGCACTTTCATCCGGATCGCATTAGAGGCAGCATCTGGGGCTCCGGTGGGGCCTATATTGTATCGGCCTTAGAAGGGTTTTTAGGGCTATATGACATCAGCTGTATCTAACGGGGGCATGTAGGCGCCACAGCAGAGCTGTGGCGTGGTGCAGCAGGCCAATCTCTGTTAATAAATAAATATCTGTTAACAATCGATTTTTTTTTTTTATTGTGTATTTCATATTTTAGCAATTGGATGCAATACGGATAGAGTTTTTTGGGCACAATAAATTAATTATATTGCCACAAACACGTTTTTTGAACATATCAGTAAAATAGTTGTGTTTTTAAAATTTAAAGGCGCAGTACAGTTTTTGTTACATTATCTTTTTTTCCTCTAATTTGAACTAATAGCTCAATATTTAAGCAAAGAACGACTATTGTTATTATTGCTAGTCTGTCTAACAACATATCTGACACTGAGGAAGAAACTCCTTGTTCTATGTGTTTAGATGCCACTGTGGAACCCCCTCTAACTTTTTGTCCCTCGTGTACTGAGAGGGCCTTACAATGTAAAGCACAGATTTTATGTAAAGAAAATGTGTCTAAAGATGATTCTCGGTCTGAGGAGAATCAGGGTATACTGCTAACTTCTCCCCAAGCGTCACAACCTCTAATGCCCACCCAAGCGACGCCTGGTTCGTCAACCGCGTCTAATTCCTTTACTCTGCAGGATATGGCTGCAGTTATGTCAACTACCCTTACAGAGGTATTATCTAAGTTGCCAGTGTTACAGGGTAAACGCAGTAGGACAGAAGTCAATGTGAATACCGAGTCCTCTAATGCTTTATTAGCTATTTCCGATGTACCCTCACAGGGATCTGATTTTGGGGTCAGGGAACTTCTGTCTGAGGGGGAACTTTCCGATTCGGGAAGTGCGTTACCTCAGACAGATTCGGACGTCATGTCCTTTAGATTTAAGCTTGAACACCTCCGCCTGTTACTCCGGGAGGTTTTCCGCCTGTTACTCCGGGAGGTTTTAAGGACTCTGGATGACTGTGGCCCTATTGTGATACCAAAAGAGAAATTGTGTAAGATGGACAAATACTTAGCGGTACCGGGTATTCCGTTCTCACCCTCTCCTAATTTCACTGCGGCGGCCTTCTGGTTTGACGCTTTATAAGAGTCTCTTAAGACTGAGACTCCTTTAGAGGATATCTTAGATAGAATTAAGGCTCTTAAGCTGGCTAATTCTTTTATTACAGATGCCGCCTTTCAGATTGCCAAGTTGGCGGCTAAGAATGCAGGATTTGCTATTTTAGGGCGTAGAGCGTTATGGTTAAAATCTTGGTCTGCTGATGTGTCATCTAAATCAAAGCTTTTGGCTATTCCTTTCAAGGGGAAAACCCTATTCGGCCCTGACTTGAAAGAGATCATTTCTGACATTACGGGAGGTAAGGGTCATCTCCTACCTCGGGATAGAACTGCTAAACTGAGGGGTAAACAAAATAATTTTCGTTCCTTTCGGAACTTTAAAGGAGTCCCCTCCTCTTCCTCCGCCAAGCAGGAAGGGAATTTTGCTCAGGCCAAATCCGTCTGGAGACCCAACCAGAATTGGAACAAAGGTAAACAACCCAAGAAGCCCACTGCTGCTACCAAAGCAGCATGAAGGGGCGGCCCCCGATCCGGGACCGGATCTAGTAAGGGGCAGACTTTCTCTCTTTGCCCAGGCTTGGGAAAGAGATGTTCAGGACCCCTGGACACTGGAAATCGTGTCCCAAGGGTATTAACTGGAATTCAAAAATTCTCTCCCAAGGGGGAGGTTTCTTCTTTCACGATTGTCTTTAGACCAGATAAAAAGAAAGGCGTTCTTACGTTATGTAAAAGACCTCTCTACCATGGGAGTAATTGTCCCGTTCCAAGACTGGGATAGGGGTTTTACTCAAATCTTTTCATGGTTCCCAAAAAAGAGGGCACGTTTCTACCCATTTTAGATCTAAAGAGTCGAAACAAGTTTCTCAGAGTCCCATCCTTCAAAATGGAGACTATTCGAACAATTCTGCCATTGATCCAGGAGGGTCAATATATGACTACCGTGGACTTAAAGGATGCATACCTTCATATTCCTATCCACAAGGATCATTATCAGTTCCTAAGGTTTGCCTTCCTGGACAAACATTTTCAGTTTGTGGCTCTTCCCTTCGGGTTGGCCACAGCACCCAGGATCTTCACGAAGGTTCTAGGGTCCCTTTTGGCGGTTCTCAGGCCGCGGGGTATTGCAGTGGCGCCTTATCTGGATGATATCCTGATACAGGCGTCGTCTTACCATCTGACAAAGTTTCATACAGACATGTTTCTGTCTTTTCTGAGGACTCACGGGTGGAAGGTGAATCTAGAAAAGAGTTCATTAATTCCACAAACCAAGGTTCCCTTCTTGGGAACTCTAATAGATTCCATATCCATGAAAATTTTCCTGACAGAGGTCAGAAAGTTAAAGATTCTGAATGCATGCCGAGCCCTCCAGTCCAATCCTCGGCCATCAGTGGCCCAGTGCATGGAGGTAATTGGATTGATGGTGGCGGCGATGGACATCATTTCGTTTGCTCAATTTCATCTCAGACCTCTACAACTGAGTATGCTCAGGCAGTGGAATGGAGATTATGCAAATTTGTCTCCTCAGATAGATCTGGATCAGGAGACATGAGACTCTCTTCTTTGGTGGTTGTCGCCGGATCATCTGTCCCAAGGGACGTGTTTCCGCAGACCTTCATGGGTGATTGTGACAACGGACGCCAGTCTTCTGGGGTGCAGTCTGGAATTTCCTGAAGTCTCAGGGTGTGTGGACTCAGCCGGAGTATCTTCTTCCAATCAATATTCTGGAATTGAGAGCAATCTTCAACACGCTTCAAGCGTGACCTCAGTTGGCTTCGGCCAAATTCATCCGCTTCCAGTCGGACAACATCACGACTGTGGCTTACATCAATCATCAGGGAGGAACAAGGAGTTCCTTAGCGATGACAGAAGTATCCAAGATAATTCGGTGGGCGGAAGCTCACTCTTGTTATCTGTCAGCAATCTACATCCCAGGAGTGGACAACTGGGAAGCGGACTTTTTAAGCAGACAGACGTTTCATCCGGGGGAGTGGGAACTCCATCCGTTGGTCTTTGCCACTCTGATCCTCAGATGGGGCAGGCCGGAATTGGATCTGATGGGGTCTCGTCAGAATGCCAAGCTTCCGAGATACGGATCCAGATCAAGGGATCCTCAGGCTGAACTGATGCCTTGGCAGTGCCTTGGTCGTTCAACCTAGCTTATGTGTTTCCACCGTTTGCTCTCCTTCCCCGGGTGATTGTTCGGATCAAACAGGAGAGGACTTCAGTAATCCTAATCGTGCCTGCGTGGCCTCGCAGGACTTGGTATGCCGATCTAGTGGACATGTCCTCTCTACCGCCGTGGAAGCTTCCATTGAGGCAGTACCTTCTCATTCAGGGACCTTTTCAACACCCCAATCTAGTTTCTCTGCAGCTGACTGCTTGGAGATTGAACGCTTGATTTTATCTAAGCGGGGGTTCTCTGATTCGGTCATTGATACTTTGATTCAGGCACGTAAGCCTGTTACTAGAAAGATCTACCATAAGATATGGCGCAAATATCTTTATTGGTGCGAATCCAAGGGCTACTCATGGAGTAGAGTTAGGATTCCCAGAATTCTGTCTTTTCTCCAAGAAGGATTGGAGAAAGGGTTATCAGCAAGTTCCTTAAAGGGACAAATATCTGCTTTATCCATTTTATTACACAAACGTTTGGCAGAGGTTCCAGACGTTCAGTCTGTTTGTCAGGCTCTGACCAGAATCAAGCCTGTGTTTAGACCAATTGCTCCACCCTGGAGTTTGAATTTAGTTCTTAAGGTTCTTCAAGGGGTTCTGTTTGAACCCATGCATTCCATAGATATTAAGTTATCTTGGAAAGTTTTGTTTTTGGTTGCTATTTCTTCTGCTCGTAGAGTTTCGGAGCTTTCACCGTTACAATGTGATTCACCTTATCTTCCATTCTGATAAGGTGGTTTTACGTACTAAACCTGGATTCCTTCCTACGGTTGTTTCAAATAAGAATATTAATCAGGAAATTGTTGTTCCTTCTCTATGTCCTAATCCTTCTTCTAAGAACAAGCGTCTCTTGCATAACTTGGACGTGGTCCGTGCCCTGAAGTTTTACTTGCAGGCGACTAAGGATTTTCGTCAATCATCTTCATTTTTTGTTGTTTTTTCTGTAAGGCGTATGGGCCAGAAAGCTACGGCTACCTCTCTTTCTTTTTAGCTGAAGTGTATCATCCGTCTGGCATATGAGACTGCTGGACAGCAGCCTCCTGAACGAATTACGGCTCATTCCACTAGGGCTGTGGCTTCCTCATGGGCATTTAAAAACAATACTTCTGTTGAACAGATTTGCAAGGCTTCAACTTGGTCGTCTCTTCACACTTTTTCCAAATTTGACATTTTTGCTTCATCTGAGGCTGGTTTTGGGAGAAAGGTTCTTCAAGCAGTGGAACCTTCCGTTTAGGTCCCCGTCTTGTCCCTCCCGTTTCATCCGTGTCCTGTTGCTTTGGTATTGTATCCCACAAGTAAGGATGAAATCCGTGGACTCGTCGTATCTTGTAGAAGAAAAGGAAATTTATGCTTACCTGATAAATGTATTTCTCTTGTAAGGTGTATCCAGTCCACGGATCATCCATTACTTGTGGGATATTCTCATTCCCAACAGGAAGTTGCAAGAGGATACCCACAGCAGAGCTGCTACATAGCTCCTCCCCTCACTACCATATCCAGTCATTCTCTGGCAACTCTCAACGCGCATGGAGGTAGTAAGAGGAGTGGTGAAAAATAGTTAGTTTATTTCCTTCAATCAAAAGTTTGTTATTTTAAATAGTACCGGAGTTGTGCTATTTTATCTCAGGCAGAGATAGAAGAAGAATCTGCCTGAGTTTTCTATGATCTTAGCAGGTTGTAACTAAGATCCATTGCTGTTCTCACATATGTCTGAGGAGAGAGGTAACTTGAAAGGGAGAATGGCGTGCAGTTTACTCTGCTTGAGGTATGTGCAGTTATAATTTTTTCTAGGATTGGAAATGCTAAAAAATGCTGCTGATACCTGATAAATGTAAGTTAAGCCTGAATACAGTGATTTAATAACGACTGGTATCATGCTTGATCTCAGGGGTAATACCTTTATAGAAATGCTATATAAAACGTTTGCTGGCATGTTTAATCGTTTTTTATATATGCTTGGTGATAAAACTTTATTGGGGCCTAATTTTTTCCACATGGCTGGCTTTCTTTTTGCCTAGAAACAGTTTCCTGAGGCTTTCCACTGTTGTAATATGAGTGGGAGGGGCCTATTTTAGTGCTTTTTTGCGAAGTTAAAATTACAGACTGAGACATCCAGTTTTCCTCAGAAGTTCCCTGAATGCTACAGGACATCTCTAAAGGGTCTAAAATCGTTTATTGGGGAAGGTAGGAGCCACAGGAGAGCTGTGGCAGTTTGTTGTGACTGGTAAAAAAGTCTGTCGTTTTTTTGATACGTTTTTTGAACTAAGGGGTTAATCATCCATTTGCAAGTGGGTGCAATGCTCTGTTAGCCTATTACATACACTGTAAAAATTTCGTTTGTGTAACTGCCTTTTTTCACTGTTTTTCAAATTTTGACAAAATTTGTTTCTCTTCAAGGCACAGTACCGTTTTTTATATTTGCTTGTTAACTTGATTTAAAGTGTTTTCCAAGCTTGCTAGTCTCATTGCTAGTCTGTATAAACATGTCTGACATAGAGGAAACTCCTTGTTCATTATGTTTAAAAGCCATGGTGGAACCCCCTCTTAGAATGTGTACCGATTGTACTGATTTCACTTTAAGCAATAAAGGTCATATTTTGTCTTTAAAAAATTTGTCACCAGAGAAATCTAACGAGGTGGAAGTTATGCCGACTAACTCTCCCCACGTGTCAGATCCTTTGACTCCCGCTCAAGGGACTCACGCTGAAATGGCGCCAAGTACATCTAGGGCACCCATAGCGTTTACTTTACAAGACATGGCAGCAGTCATGGATAATACACTGTCAGTGGTATTAGCCAGACTACCTGATTTTAGAGGTAAGCGAGATAGCTCTGGGGTTAGACGAAATGCAGAGCATACTGACGCTTTAAGAACCATGTCTGATACTGCCTCACAATATGCTGAAGCTGAGGAAGGAGAACTTCAGTCTGTGGGTGATGTTTCTGATTCAGGAAGGGTACCTGATTCTGATATTTCTACATTTAAATTTAAGCTTGAACACCTCCGCGTGTTACTCAGGGAGGTTTTAGCTGCTCTGAATGACTGTGACATAATTGCAGTGCCAGAGAAATTGTGTAGACTGGATAAATACTATGCAGTGCCGGTGTGTACTGATGTTTTTCCAATACCTAAAAGGTTTACAGAAATTATTACTAAGGAATGGGAAAGACCAGGTGTGCCGTTCTCTCCCCCTCCTATTTTTAGAAAAATGTTTCCAATAGACGCCACCACACGGGACTTATGGCAGACAGTCCCTAAGGTGGAGGGAGCAGTTTCTACTTTAGCAAAGCGTACTACTATCCCTGTCGAGGACAGTTGTGCTTTTTCAGATCCAATGGATAAAAAATTAGGTTACCTTAAGAAAATATTTAGTCAACAAGGTTTTATCCTACAGCCCCTTGCATGCATTGCCCCTGTCACTGCTGCTGCGGCGTTCTGGTTTGAGTCTCTGGAAGAGGCCTTACAGGTAGCGACTCCATTGGATGACATACTTGGCAAACTTAGGGCACTTAAGCTAGCCAATTCTTTTGTTTCTGATGCCATTGTTCATTTGACTAAACTAACGGCTAAGAATTCTGGTTTTGCTATACATGCGCACAGGGCGCTATGGCTTAAATCATGGTCAGCTGACGTGACTTTAAAATCTAAGCTGCTTAACATTCCCTTCAAGGGGCAGACCTTATTCGGGCCTGGTTTGAAGGAGATTATTGCTGATATCACTGGAGGAAAAGACCATGCCCTTCCTCAGGACAGGTCCAAATCAAGGGCCAAACAGTCTAATTTTCGTGCCTTTCGAAACTTCAAGGCAGGTGCGGCATCAACCTCCTCTAATGCAAGAAAAGAGGGAACTGTTGCTCAGTCCAAGGCGGTCTGGAGGCCTAACCAGACCTGGAACAAAGGTAAGCAGGCTAAAAAACCTGCTGCTGCCTCTAAGACAGCATGAAGGAATGGCCCCCTATCCGGTAACGAATCTAGTGGGGGGGGGCAGACTTTCACTCTTCGCCCAGGCGTGGGTAAGAGATGTTCAGGATCCCTGGGAGTTGGAAATTATATCTCAGGAATATCTTCTGGACTTCAAAGTTTCTCCCCCAAAAGGGAGATTTCACCTTTCACAATTATCTGCAAACCAGATAAAGAGAGAGGCATTCTTACACTGTGTACGAGACCTCCTAGTTATGGGAGTGATCCATCCAGTTCCAAAAGAGGAACAAGGACAGGGTTTTTACTCAAATCTGTTTGTGGTTCCCAAAAAGTAGGGAACCTTCAGACCAATTTTGGATCTAAAGATCTTAAACAAATTCCTCAGAGTTCCATCATTCAAGATGGAGACTATTCGTACCATCCTGCCTATGATCCAGTAGGGTCAATATATGACTACAGTGGATTTAAAGGATGCTTATCTTCACATTCCGATACACAAAGATCATCATCGGTTTCTCAGGTTTGCCTTTCTGGACAGGCATTACCAGTTTGTAGCTCTTCCTTTTGGATTCGCTACAGCCCCAAGAATCTTCACCAAGGTTCTAGGGTCGCTTCTGGCGGTTTTAAGGCCGCGGGGCATTTCGGTGGCCCCTTATTTAGACGACATCCTGATACAGGCGTCAAACTTTCAGATTGCCAAGTCTCATACGGACATAGTACTGGCATTTCTGAGGTCGCATGGGTGGAAAGTGAACGAGGAAAAGGGTTCTCTATCCCCACTCACAAGAGTTTCCTTCCTAGGGACTCTGATAGATTCTATAGAAATGAAAATTCACCTGACGGAGTCCAGGTTATCAAAGCTTCTAAATTCCTGCCGTATTCTTCATTCCATTCTGCGCCCTTCGGTGGCTCAGTGCATGGAAGTAATCGGCTTAATGGTAGCGGCAATGGACATAGTGCCGTTTGCAACTATGCATGCTCAGTCAGTGCTCAGTCAGTGGAATGGGGATTACACAGATTTGTCCCCTCTACTAAATCTGGATCAAGAGACCAGGGATTCTCTTCTCTGGTGGCTATCTCGGGTCCATCTGTCCAAGGGTATGACCTTTCGCAGGCCAGATTGGACAATTGTGACGACAGATGCCAGCCTTCTAGGTTGGGGTGCAGTCTGGAACTCCCTGAAGGCTCAGGGATCGTGGACTCAGGAGTCACTCCTTCCTATAAATATTCTGGAATTGAGAGCGATATTCAATGCTCTTCAAGCTTGGCCTCAGTTAGCAACTCTGAGGTTCATCAGATTTCAGTCGGACAACATCACGACTGTGGCTTACATCAACCATCAAGGGGGAACAAGAAGTTCCCTAGCGATGTTAGAAGTCTCAAAGATAATTCGCTGGGCGGAGATTCACTCTTGCCACCTATCCATATCCCAGGTGTAGAGAACTGGGAGGCGGATTTTCTAAGTCGACAGACTTTTCATCCAGGGGAGTGGGAACTCCATCCGGAGGTGTTTGCACAAGTGGTTCATCGCTTGGGCAAACCAGAGTTGGATCTCATGGCGTCTCGACAGAACGCCAAGCTTCCTTGTTACGGATCTTTCAACCTGGCTTATGTGTTTCCACCGTTTCCTTTGCTCCCTCGACTGATTGCCAAGATCAAGCAGGAGAGAGCATCAGTGATTCTAATAGCGCCTGCGTGGCCACGCAGGACCTGGTATGCAGATCTAGTGGACATGTCATCCTTTCCACCATGGACTCTGCCTCTGAGACAGGACCTTCTACTTCAGGGTCCTTTCCACCATCCAAATCTAATTTCTCTGAGACTGACTGCATGGATATTGAACGCCTGATTTTATCAATGCGTGGTTTCTCCAAGTCAGTCATTGATACCTTGATACAGGCACGAAAGCCTGTCACCAGGAAAATTTATCATAAAATATGGCGTTAATATCTTTACTGGAGTGAATTCAAGGGTTACTCATGGAGTAAAGTCAGGATTCCCAGGATATTATCCTTTCTTCAAGATGGTTTGGAAAAAGGATTGTCATCTAGTTCCTTAAAGGGACAGATTTCTGCTCTCTCTATTCTTTTGCACAAGCGTCTGGCAGATGTTCCAGACGTTCAGGCATTTTGCCAGGCTTAGTTAGAATCAAGCCTGTGTTTAGACCGGTTGCTCCACCATGGAGCTTAAATTTGGTTCTTAAGGTTCTTCAAGGAGTTCCATTTGAACCTCTCCATTCCATAGATATCAAACTTTTATCTTGGAAAGTTCTTTTTTTGGTAGCTATTTCCTCGGCTTGTAGAGTTTCCGAGTTATCTGCCTTACAGTGTGATTCTCCTTATCTGATTTTCCATACGGATAAGGTTGTCCTGCGTACCAAACCTGGGTTTTTACCTAAGGTGGTATCTAACAAGAATATCAATCAAGAGATTGTTGTTCCATCATTGTGTCCTAATCCTTCTTCAAAGAAGGAACGTCTATTACACAATCTAGACGTGGTTCGTGCTTTAAAGTTTTACTTACAGACTACTAAAGATTTTCGACAAACATCTGCTTTGTTTGTGGTTTACTCTGGACAGAGGAGAGGTCAAAAGGCTTCGGCAACCTCTTTCTTTTTGGCTAAGAAGCATAATACGCTTAGCCTATGAGACTGCTGGACAGCAGCCCCCTGAAAGGATTACAGCTCATTCCACTAGAGCTGTGGCTTCCACCTGGGCCTTTAAAAATGAGGCGTCTGTTGAACAGATTTGCAAAGCGGCGACTTGGTCTTCGCTTCATACCTTTTCAAAATTCTACAAATTTGACACTTTTGCTTCTTCGGAGGCTATTTTTGGGAGAAAGGTTTTACAGGCAGTGGTACCTTCCGTTTAAGTACCTGCCTTGTGTCCCTCCCTTCATCCGTGTACTTTAGCTTTGGTATTGGTATCCCACAAGTAATGGATGATCCGTGGACTGGATACACCTTACAAGAGAAAACACAATTTATGCTTACCTGATAAATTTATTTCTCTTGTGGTGTATCCAGTCCACGGCCCGCCCTGTCATTTTAAGGCAGGTAATTTTTAGATTTAAACTACAGTCACCACTGCACCCTATGGTTTCTCCTTTCTCTGCTGGTTTTCGGTCGAATGACTGGATATGGTAGTGAGGGGAGGAGCTATGTAACAGCTCTGCTGTGGGTATCCTCTTGCAACTTCCTGTTGGGAATGATAATATCCCACAAGTAATGGATGATCCGTGGACTGGATACACCACAAGAGAAATAAATTTATCAGGTAAGCATAAATTGTGTTTTCTTCTACGATATGACGAGTCCACGGCCCTCCCTGTCATTTTTTTAAGACAGGTATATATATTTTTGTTAAACTTTAGTCACCTCTGCACCTTTGGCTTTTCCTTTCTCTTCCTAACTTCTGTTGAATGACTGGAGGTGGAGGGAAGGGAGAAGCTATATATACAGCTCTGCTGTGGTGCTCTTTGCCACTTCCTGTTAGCAGGTGGATAAATCCCACAAGTAAGGATGAAATCCGTGGACTCGTCATATCGTAGAAGAAATAAATTTATCAGGTAAGCATAAATTTCCTTTTTTCTGGACATCACAAAGATCAGAAAGCTAGGGTGGTTACTTCAGCTGCTTAGTCTAAAGCCTTAAAGTGAAGTTAATAGCTCCAGAATTCATTAATCAGAGCAAAATACTAACAGCAATATGGTCGCTAACTTTTTTAAATATTTGTTTTTCCAAAATTAGACTTTTTAACTATATATTTTATATTACCGTTGCTGGGCGAACTCCTCCCTCCCTCTACTTCCTGTAATTTGACGTATAGAGTGGTCCCACACCCTCTATACGTTTATCTAATGCTCGTGCGCGAAGTCCCTTTCTAATGCGCATGCGCGAATCGTCGTGACAGTTTAACGCGCATGTGCTCCGCGGAGATACCGTATCCAAAATAGGAGCACGCTAATGCGCATGCGAGAAACTGGAACATGCTCTAAACACAGTCACAAAAAAGGTGCGCATGCGCAGACTAAGATGTGGGAGGGTGACGTAGTTTGAATTTCAATTGGGTAGATGTAAAACGTGACCAAGGCAGAAAAATATGAGTAAATAACGGGCTGATTTAGGAGATAGAAAAATTTAATTTATTGCGCCGATAACTCTGCAAATAGAAAAATAGGAAAAAAATGATGAATGAAACTGCTATTATTTTTGGGTAAAAAAATATGACACTGGATCGCAAACATTGTAAGTTAACTTTCACTTTAAGGCATATTAGATTGTGGGGAAGACTCCCCCTGAGGACATTACTGCCCATTCTACATGAGCAATTGCCAAGTCTTAAGCCTTTCATAATGAGTATTCTGTTCATTGTATTTGCAAGGAGGCTACTTTGTCGTCTTTGGACACTTTTTTTTTTTTATCGCTTTGATGTGTTTGCCTCTTCTGAGGCTGCTTTTGGCATGAGTTTTGTGGGCCGTAGTGCCTGATCGGTAACATACCTCTCTTAACTGTTAATCACACCCTATTTCATGGTAATCTTGTAGACTTCACTACTTGCGTATAGATTCACATGTGATGACTTCTGGACTCTCACCATCTGATTAAAGAAAACAAGGTTTACGCTTACCTGATGCATTTATTTCTCTTGTGATGGCCAGGTCCATGAGCCCCACCCTTTCTTGCTCTGCTTTATCTTTCCTGCTGTTCTGTTTCCTCCATCTACTCCGCTATATGTAAGACTGAGGATTCAGAGTAAGTGGGAGGGATTTAAAGCCAGTAGTATGATGGGGTTTTTTTCCTCCTCTCGGTCAGGAGCAGAATTCCCACACATGGCTCATATCCCCTCATCCTCATGGAAGAAATTATCAGATAAGTGCATATTTTGTTCTTTCATATATATATGAACCACTAATTGCTTTTTAGCTCCCATATTGTTCTTAACTTGATTTCTTATATTTATTAATATATTTAAGTCAAAATTAAACTTTCATGATTCGGATGGAGCACACAATTTTAAACAACTTTCCAAATCACTACCATTTATGTAAATGTGCATATATTTTTCTATGTACACTTTGAGGCTACAGTTCCTACTGAACATGTGCAGGAATTTACAGAATAAACGTATATGCATTTTGTGATTGGCGGATAGCTTTTGCATGTTTTTTTTTTATATGTATTTATTGGGTATTGCTATTTAGTGGTCCTTTGACATGAATTATATTTTTAAAGATAGATTAAATAGGTTAGCCATAGAATAACATGTAGAGGTATTTTTACAGTTATATTATTTAATATTGAAATATAAGTGTAAAGGTTTAGTTTCTATAAAATTATGGATGACACCACGTTTAAACTAGTTTTCTATTTATCTGTTTGTACAAACTAGGCTATGTTTGAGCATTTTAGATAATCCCATGTTCCACACAGCCTAGTTTGAACAGTCTTTTTCTTATTTCCAGTTTTATATCTGTCCCTAATTATCCTCCGTAGGAAAGCTATAAGTTAAGTTAAAACATGGAGGTGCCCATTACTTTATAGAAACTCAGTGGAATTTAGAAAACAATTTTCAGAGTTAAATTACAGAAAAAGGAGAAAAAAGAAATTATGAAATTATATTGCAAAATTGTTTTTTTGTTTTTTGTTTTTTTTTATATAAACACATAATTAAACTGTTTTATTACAATATAATACTGTTTGTTATTCCTTTAAGTTTAAATGCTGCAAGGCTAACACACACACGTTTTGGAAAACATATTTCCTTATCTTCATTTTGTTTCTTGACATTACACAGGAAAGGGAAATGAGATTAAATCAATCAAGTTAATACTTTAAAGGACCAGTCAACACATTAGATTTGCATAATCAACAAATGCAAGATAACAAGACAATGCAATAGCACTTAGTCTGAACATCAAATGAGTAGTAGACTTTTTTATAACAGATTTCAAAGTTATGTATATTTCCACTCCCTTTGTACCATGTGATAGCAATCAGCCAATCACAAATGCATATACGTATAGTCTGTGAATTCTTGCACATGCTCAGTAGGATCTGGTGACTCAAAAATTGTAAATATAAAAGACTGTGCACATTTTTTTTAATGGAAGTAAAATGGAAAGTTGTTTAAAATTACATGCTGTATCTGAATCATGAAAACTTAATTTAACCTGAGTGTCCCTTTAAGTGCCAGTAAACCTAAAAAATAATGTTATATAATTCTGCACATAGTGCAGAATTATATAACATTATATTAGTGCTAGTTTTTTTATTACAAATATATCCGGTGATTTTTTATAAAAAGAAGAGGGTTTTCCAGACCCGCCCTTTGTGCTCTACTGAGTGGGTCTGGTTTTCCCTCAGAGCGCATCGGGCCAGCTGTTTAGTCACAGCCCGGCCCGACCGCGCCATTACATTTAATGCAGCTCGCTCCTGCTCTGTCTGATATATTTGTAATAAAAAACTAGCACTAATATAATGTTATATAATTCTGCACTATGTGCAGAATTATATAACATTATTTTTTAAGTTTACTGGCCCTTTAAAGTCTTAAAGGACCAGTAAACTCAGTAGATTTGCATAATCAACAAATGCAAGATAACAAGACAATGCAATAGCACTTAGTCTGAACTTCAAATGAGTAGTAGATTTTTTTTTTACTGACAATTTTAAAATTGGTCCATTTCCACTCCCACTGTACCATGTGACAGCTATCAGCCAATCACAAAT